>NW_023638680.1:0-5000 GCF_015228065.2 Penaeus monodon
TAACAATAATAATAATAATAATAATAATAATAATAATAATAATAATAATAACAATAATAATAATAATTATTATTATTATTATTATTATTATTATTATTATTATTATTATTATTATTATTATTATTATTATAATATTATCAAAATTCTCTTTATTCTCACTTTTATCATCATTATTGTCATGATTATTACAATTCTGGTAATTATTATCATTATTACACTAATAATTGACAAAATCATCAAATGAATGGAAAAAACGTCATTTTGCAGTATACTCTCAAAAGGTTATATTTTGCTAGATTTTGCGGCTTTTTCGTCTTTTGGGATTTTTTTTCTTTTACCTTTTTTTTGTTATATATGGACACAATTCCTGTTATTATCATCATTATTACAATGATTATCATCATTATTATCGTTATCATCATCATTATCATCATTATCATCATCATTATCATCTTTATTGCAATTATTATCATCATAATTGCAATTATTATCAATATTATTGCAATTATTGCAGTTATAATCTATATATCTGCAATTATACTAATAACAACAACAATAATAATAGTAATAACAATAATAATAACAATAATAACGATTTTATAATAATTATTTATATCATTATTTTAATTAATATCGTTATTGCTGTAATTATTACTGTTATGATAATTATTTTTGCAATTATACTACCAGTAAAAATAATAATAATGATAATGATAACAACAATAATATTAACAACAATATTATAACGATTATTATTATTATTATTAAACATTATTATTATTATCGTTATTATTATTATTATTATTATTGTTACAGTTAAAATATAGTTTTTGGCAATAATAATAATAATAAAAGTAATAATAATAATAATAATAATAATAATAATAATAACAATAATAATAATAATAATAATAATAATAATAATAATAATAATAATAATAATAATAATGATAATAATAATAGTAATAGTAATAGTAATAATAATAATAATAATGATAATGATAATGTTATCAAAATTCTCCTTATTCTCACTTTTATCATCATTATTGTTATGATTAATACAATTCTGGTAATTATTATCATTATTACCCTAATAATTACCAAAATCATCAAATGAATGGATAAAACGTCATTTTGGAGTGTTCTCTGAATAGACTATATTTTGCTAGATTTTGCAGCTTTTTCGACTTTCGGGATTTTTTTTCTTTTACCTTTTTTATTATATATGGACACAATTCCTGTTATTATCATCATTATTATCATGATTATCATCATTATTATCGTTATCATCATCATTATCATCATTATCATCATCATTATCATCCTTATTGCAATTGTTATCATCATTCTTGCAATTATTATCATTATTATTGCAATTATTGCACTTATAATCTATATATATCTATATATATATCTATATATAACTATACTAATAACAACAACAATAATAATAGTAATAACAATAATAATAAAAATAATAAAGATTTAATAACAATATTTATATCATTATTTTAATTAATATCGTTATTACTGTAATTATTACTGTTATAATAATTATTTTTGCAATTATACTACCAGTAAAAATAAAAATAATGATAATAATAACAACAATAATATTAATAATAATATTATAACGATTATTATTATTATTATTATACTTATTATTATCATTATTATTGTTATTATTACAGTTATAATATATTTTTTTCCCAATAATGCTAATAATTAAAGCAATAATAATAATAATAATAATAATAATAAATAATAATAATAATGATAATAATAATTATAGTAATAATAATAATGATAATAATAATAATGATAGTGTTATCAAAATTCTCTTTATTCTTAATTTTATCATCATTATTGTCATGATTAATACAATTCTGGTAATTATTAGCATTATTACCCTAATAATTGCCAAAATCATCAAATGAATGGAAAAAACGTTCTTTTGGAGTATTCTCTCAAAAGGCTATATTTTCCTAGATTTTGCGGCTTTTTCGAGTTTTGAGATTTTTTTTATTTTACCTTTTTTATTATATATGGACACAATTCCTGTTATTAACATCATTTATTACTGTTATAATAATTATTCTTGTAATTATACTACCAGTAAAAATAATATTAATGATAATAATAACAACAATAATATTAGTAACAATATTATAACGATTATTATTATTATTTTATACTTATTATTATTATTATTGTTATTATTACAGTTATAATATATTTTTTGGCAATAATACTAATAATTTAAGTAATAATAATGATAATAGTAATAATAATAATAATAATAATAATAATAATAATAATAATAATAATAATATTAATAATAATAACAATAATAATAATAATAATAATAATAATATAATAATAATAATAATGATAATAATAATAATAATAATAAAAATAATAATAATAATATTGATAATATTAAAATTCTCTTTATTCTCACTTTTATCATCATTATTGTCATGATTAATACAATTCTGGTAATTATTTTCATTATTACACTAATAATTGCCAAAATCATCAAATGAATAGAAAAAACGTCCTTTTGGAGTGTACTCTCAAAAGGCTATATTTTCCTAAATTTTGCGGCTTTTTCGACTTTTGGGATTTTTTTTCTTTTACCTTTTTTATTATTTATGCACACAATTCCTGTTAATATCATCATTATTATCATGATTATCATCATTATTATCGTTATCATCATCATTATCATCATTACCATCATCATTATCATCATTATTGCAATTATTGCAGTTATAATCTATATATCTGCAACTATACTAATAACAACAACAATAATAATAGTAATAACAATAATAATAACAATAATAACGATTTTATAATAATTATTTATATCATCATTTTAATTAATATCGTTATTACTGTAATTTATACTGTTATAATAATTATTTTTGCAATTATACTACCAGTAAAAATAATAATAATGATAATAATAACAACAATAATATTAATAACAATATTATAACGATTATTATTATTATTATTATACTTATTATTATTATTGTTGTTATTATTACAGTTATAATATATTTTTGGCAATAATACTAATAATCAAAGTAATAATACTAATAATAATGATAATAATAATAATAATAATAATGATAATCATAATAATAATAATAATAACAATAATAATAATAATAATAATAATAATAATAATAATAATAATAATAATAATAATATAATAATAATAATAATAATAATAATAATATAATAATAATAATAATGATAATAATAATAATAATGATGATAATGATAATAATAATGGTAATGTTATCAAAATTCTCTTTATTTTCACTTCTATCATCCTTATTGTCATGATTAATACAATTCTGGTAATTATTATCTGTATTAACCTAATAATTGCCAAAATCATCTAATGAATGGAAAAAACGTCATTTTGGAGTATACTCTCAAAAGGCTATATTTTGCCCAATTTTGCGTCTTTTTCGACTTTTGGGATTATTTTTCTTTTACCTTTTTAATTATATATGGACACAATTCCTGTTATTTATCATCATTATTATCATGATTATCATCATTATTATCGTTATCATCATCATTATCATCATTATCATCATTATTGCAAATAATATCATTATTATTGCAATTATTGCTGTTTATAATCTATATATCTGCAACTATACTAATAGCAACAACAATAATAATAGTAACAACAATAATAATAACAATAATAACGATTTTATAATAATTATTTATATCATTATTTTAATTAATATCGTAATTACTGTAATTATTACTTTTATAATAATTATTTTTGCAATAATACTACCAGTAAATATAATAATAATGATAATAATAACAACAATAATATTAACAACAATATTATAACGATTATTATTATTATTATTATACTTATTATTATTATTAATTTTATTATTACAGTTATGATATATTTTTTTGCAATAATACTAATAATTAAAGTAATGATAATAATAGTAATAATAATAATAATAATAATAATAATAATAATAATAATAATAATAATAATAAAATAATAATAATAATAATAATAATAATAATAATAATAATAATAATAATAATAATAATAATAATAATAATAATATATAATAATAATAATAATAATAATAATAATAATAATGATAATGTTATCAAAATTCTCTTTATTCTCACTTTTATTATCAATATTGTCATGATTAATACAATTCTGGTAATTATTATCATTATTACACTAATAATTGCCAAAATCATCAAATGGAAAAAACGTCATTTTGGAGTATACTCTCAAAAGACTATATTTTGCTAGATTTTGCGGCTTTTTCGACTTTTGGGATTTTTTTTCTTTTACCTTTTTTATTATATATGGACGCAATTCCTGTTATTATCATCATTATTATCATCATTATCATGATTATCATCATTATTATCATCATTATCATCATTATCATCATCATTATCATCATTATTGCAATTATTATCATCATTATTGCAATTATTATCATTATTGTTGCAATTATTGCAGTTATAATCTATATATCTGCAACTATACTAATAACAACAACAATAATAATAGTAATAACAATAATAATAACAATAATAACGATTTTATAATAATTATATATATCATTATTTTAATTAATATCGTTATTACTGTAATTATTACTGTTATAATAATTATTTTTGCAATTATACTACCTGTAAAAATAATAATGATAATAATAAGAACAATAATATTAATAACAATAATAATAATAATTATTATTATTATTATTATTATTATTATTATTATTATAATAACAATAATAATAATAATAATAATAATAATAATAATCATAATAGTAAAAATAATAATACTAATAATAGTGATAATGTTATCAAAATTCTCTTTATTTTCACTTTTATCATCATTATTGTCATCATTAATAAAATTCTGGTAATTATTATCATTATTACCCATATATTTGCCAAAATCATCAAAT
>NW_023638681.1:0-12776 GCF_015228065.2 Penaeus monodon
AGGGCCGAATTTCAACGAACCCTCGGACAGGTACTTCTTGTGGACGTCACTGAGCAAAGACCTAAATACTGGCTAGCTGATGAGTAGACCTTGTATTCTCTCGATCTTGGTAAATGGAGGCGAGATATCGTACGTAAACATTTGACGGATACTTTTATGTATGTGATAGCTATCACATAGGATGCTTTATGGACATTATGAGCTGACGTTTTGGTAGTTTAGAGGTAGAGGGCTTCACCGGCCGGAGATGTTGACGTGGCCGCAGGTCAAGTCGTAATGATGGTATGTGCAGACCAGGGCCAGTATATATTTTGTAATTAAATTTGCCTAAAATTGATCACATCACACATTATTGGCGCAATAGCCCCCCCCAAAAAAAAGTATAATATATATGTGTGTGTGTGTGTGTGTGTGTGTATATATATATATATATATATATATATATATATATATATATATATATATATATGGTCACAATTTTAATGTACAGTATTGTAATGTACAGTATTGGCTGGTGCATAAATTGCAGTCACTCCTCAATGTACATAAGGTTTCTGTAGTGGCAGATAAATGGACCACTTTTTAACTCCCCACCAACACCGGAATTGTGCAACACCTACAAGTGGCGAGACCTTACTTATTTGATATTGAATTCCACATATTACTTCGCGGGTAAGTGTATAACAATAAAACAATGCAAAATGAAGAGGAGGTGCGAAGGATGTGCTTGGAACTATTTCGACTTCATAAATGAATATCCTAAATATCGCCAACCACTGGCTCCAAAAATTCTGGAACCAATTAGACAAATTACCACCTGTCTTCATTTTTCAACCGACTGGAGTTTTTGCTCTGAAGGGGACAGAATTGGCTTCAAATCAAAAACCAATAGGAGGTGGCGGTGTAATCGTCGAGATAAACGAGACATTGCTTGTGTGGCGCAAATATAACTGAGGCAGTTTTCCTTTAAGCAAGTGTTTTTGGGGGGCTTGAGAGACAAACAAAAATCTAATCTATAATGTCCCAGTTTGATACAGACGATAGGAGTGCTGAAACGCTCGTCCCTTTAATAAAGAAATATATTATACAAGGGAGCAATAGTATTATTGACGGCTGGGCAGCTTATCGCTAATTAAAAGATGACGGGTATGTCCACAAAGTCATGAACCATTCGGAAATTTTGAAGACCCCCAGTACTCGACTGTCCATATGCAGACAACAGAGCGACCATGGAGGGACTTTAAAAGAATAGAGAAAGAGTCCTGCCATACGGGCTGAGTATCTTACTTAGTACTTTTTTTGGTACTTATTTTTGGTAAATACGTACAAAGTGCCCTCCACAGGTAATCCCTACCCCAGACCCACAGCTCTAATACAAGCGACTCAGGTGAAGGTAGGAATTTATGAAACATGCATGATGTATCCCCTGTATTGAATATTTTTGCAGTTGCGGCATTTCCACGAGATTCTGAATGTATGATTGATTATTTAAAATTATCTGTCGTGTCAACAGTTAAGGTCATTAGCGGCGAATGCCTTGTTAAATAGAAATATTAAAATATTTAAAACTTTAAAAATCTATCAATAATATCTTACAAATAACAATAAATATATTTAAAATCAAAGCATAAATATTATGCTCTAAGTGTATAAAATTATTGCATAAACATTATGCATGATTAGATTTTATTGAAAATATTAGTCTCCTTAAGGAAACTAATAAGACCCTCTATATCACAATCCTCCCCCAATACATTTTTCAGTGTATATGGGGGAGACAAGTACATACATCTTTGTCTGAGAATGTGCACATCTTCCACTACATGTGCGATCGTTTAATGGCTCTTGGCATCTCTCAAAAGTGCTTGACTTTTAGCCATCATCGACCCATGAGTCAGTCTTGTGTGCCCGATTCTTAGTCTTGTTAATGCATCTTACACTTTTCGGTTGGGATGGATGCTAGTCGCCCAACTGCCAAGGTCATCTCTAATCTCTCACAGTTTGTTTCTGAGGTATGCCTCCATTGTTCCTTCCATTTATCACGAAGACAACTCCTGATAGTGGGTTTCAGGTCGGTGTGTGCAAGGGGAAAACGAGCATCACAAGGCTGAGCGGCAGCTGCCTTGGCCTTCTGATCAGCTCGCTCATTCCCATTGATACCAACATGCGCTGGCACCTAACACAAAGTTATCTTTTTACGTGTTGACATCAGTGCAAGCTAATCTTGAGTTTAAGCTCTTGATTGCTTGCAAAGCACTATGAGAGTCGCAATATATCACAGTAGAATGGTTCGTAAGATACTTATCTTAACTGCTGCAAGGATGGCATGTAACCCTGCAGTGAAGATCGAGGCTGCCAGATGCAGTCTTCCTTCTGCTCACTGCTGCAAAGCCCACACCATTTTCAGACTTTGAAACATCTGTATATATTGCATCTGATCCTTGGTACTTAGAAATATGCTGAAGAAATCTCTCTCTGACTTCTGCTTCGGATCTCTCCCCTTTCCCTATTCCGACCAAATCCAGCTCGACTCGATTAGTCCAAGGGGGAAATTGGGGAATTCCAACAGTCAGAACCTTAGTGAGACTTAAATTAAGATCTTCCACAAGATCCCTCATTCTCCTACCATAGGATCGGCTATCTTCAAGAGGGTTGAAAACCAATCTGGATGTAGGAGATCACGGAATAATTTGTAGTCTCGTGTAGTAAATCAGGTTCATGTAGTCCCGGTGTAATGAAAGAGGTGGTTCTCCAACTCTCAGCATACAGGGACTCCACAGGTGAAGACCTGAAAGCCCCAGTACAGATTCTGAGAGCTTCATTATGAACTGAGTCCAACAGTGGGAGTTGCAGATGAATAAGCCTCACATCCATAATCAAGCTTACTACGAATAAGCGCTCGGTAAAGCCGCAGAAGCGTTGTGCGGTCTGCACCCCAAGATAGATGTGAAAGAACCCGCAAAAAACTAAGCACTTTTGTAGCTTTCACTTTCAACTGTTTGATGTGAGGCACCCATGTAAGCTTTGAGTCAAAAATTAGACACAAGTACTTCACCTCTTGGACAAATTGCAGTGGGTTTGCTCCTAAATAGAGGGAAGGATGGAATTTTCCTCGTTTGTGAAAATATATAGCCATGGTCTTACTTGGGGAAATTTTGAACCTATGATATGTTGCCCACTGTACAACCTGATTTATTGAAGCCTGCATGTGTCCTTGCACATCCTGTAAGCTTCCTCCTGAGCAGTACAGTGTAAAGTCATCCACATACAGATTACATGAGGCAGCACTTGGAACAACCTTTACGATGTCTTTTACAGCAATGGCAAACAGGGTCACACTTAAGACACTCCCTTGTAGGACCCCTTCTAGCTGATCTTCCAGGTTAGAGAAACTGTTTCCCACCCGAACTCTAAACTTCCTGTTAGCAAGGAAGCTTTGTATGAAGGTAGGTAATGCTCTTCTTAAACCAATGTCATACAGGTTCATGAGTATGCCATGCTTCCAAGTGGTATTGTAAGCCTTTTCTAGGTCAAAGAAGACTGCTAACATGTGACGTTGCTGTGCAAAGGAATTCTGTAAAGCAGTTTCCATTCTTACAAATGCATCTGTGGTCGATCTCAATCTTCTAAAGCCTATTGATATGGGGTCAGCACGTTTTCCTTTTCTAGCAGCCATGTCATCCTGAAATTTACCATTTCCTCCATCAGCTTGCAGATGCAACTGGTGAGGGAAATTTGTCTGTAACTTCCTGGTGTGGAAACATCCTTGCCATGTTTAGGGACAGGAATGATTATAGCCTCTTTCCATGTGGGTGGCACTGTACCCTCCCTATAGATCCTATTGAATAGGTCTAACAGGAACTTCTGGGAGCTCTCTGGTAAGTGATATGGAATATCGTCACTTCCTGGGGCAGTCTTATGGCAGAGCTGCAAAGCAGAGTCCATCTCCTTGCGCAAAATGGCAATTTGTATAGAAGTTCTGCTGCAGTCCTACAAGAAGGACACTGGGTTTCGTTCCTGTTCAACCTGAAGACTGGAGAATCGAGCAGTGTAAGATGCTCCAGAGGATATCTCTGCCATGGATTTAGCTAGCTCATTAGCAACATCTTTTTGTCTGTGATTATTATGCCATCTATCTTCAAATTAGGTGGTGACAGTGATGTGCTCTTTCCAGCGATCTTACGCACCTTGTCCCATACCCATGCTAAGGGGGTCCCAGAGTTAATGAGGAGACATACTGTCTCCATGATGTCCATCTGGCTTCCTTTAGCACTCGCCTGGCCTTGGCTCGGGTCTTTTTGTAATGGATTAAGATTACACTGCTGCATTGCTGCAATTTATTGTTTTAGTAACGCCTACCACAATGTGCAGTGGGGTTTTGCACACCCAGGCTGGATTGAATGAAGGTGAGTCGAGTGAAAGTCATTTCATGACTGCAGGGAATGAGAGTGACCCCTGATGTTAAGATACTGATTAGCCCTATTTCTAATATTAGCACTCAGGAAATTGCAGATGTTGCAGCTGATATAGATAATAAGATGAGAATTTAACAGATCCTTTCAAATGTTCAATTCAATAATGAACAGTGTGATATCAGGACCAGTATCGGTGAACTTAGTGTATGAGTGGCGCTTACTGGGGAATGGCAACAGCCTATGAGGAAATGAATGAAGCAAAGAATGGCATGACTGAATTCATAAGTGTATTGAGGGTGCAAAGCCAAAGGATCGACCAACTTTTAGAAGCCATGACCCACCTGTCTGCCAATATAGCATCTAGCTATATATCAACCCTGCTGATCAAGTAACCAGCGGTAGTTTTCCTCAAGTAACCAGTACGCTCCGGGCCCATTGCATCGGCCGCTGCGGTAAACGTTTCTCATGCCAATTGTCCTCCTTAGGTCAGAATAGATGCTGCCAAATCTCTTATTTTGAGGCGTCTCCACCTCCGATGTCATGCATAGGATTCAGGTATTAGAGAGTTTGGCTACAACCAAACATCGAGCTGCATGGATAGACTGATGAAGATCGAATATGTCTAACTCGGTGTTTTTGTAAAAAAATAAGGTGAAGGTGTCTATTTCAATTTTATCAGTAGTATGTGCGCCCTCTCGTTAATTCAGCACATATGAGGTGCTAAAACAATATTTTGAGCGTGACCTGAGTTGCTATTAAAAAGCTTAAAATAATAATCGAAGCATGAATATAAAATAATATAAGAAAGTCACCTGTGTGATAACAAAATAAGGTCATTGTCTGACGCATACTCATGCTGTCTGCTGCGTTATGGCTGATCCATGATACCTTGTCGCTCGTGCCACAAACGCTACCAACATTCACCCGTAACACAGTTGTAGCCATTCGCCACAACGGGGTCGAAGTGGGTAGAGAGGGAGGGGACGCAGTGTCAGGGAAGTGGGTGGTGGTGAGGGGAATCTTTGAGAGGTGTTGATCATGGATACTCCCGTGGAAAGTGTAGGGGGAGTGTGGTTATGTGCGTGTGTGTTGAATTTGTGCGTGGAGGTGAGCACATTCTGACGGGGAGGGGATGCGATAGGGAAAAGGTGTGTGTGTGTGCGTGCGTGCGTGCGTGTGTGGGTGCGTGTGTGTGTGTGTGTGTGCGTGCGTGTGTGTGTGTGTGTGTGTGTGTGTGTGTGTGTGTGTGTGTGTGTGTGTGTGTGTGTGTGTGTGTGTGTGTGTGTGTGTGTGTGTGTGTGTTTATACATGCCCACTTATATACATACACACATACATGTGTGTATACACACACATGTGTGTGTGTACACATACATATGTCTATACACACACATATATATGCATATAAATATTTATTTATCCATCCTTCTATCTATATATATATAGTTGTATATGTTGCTTGTACATACAAAGATACGAAAGAAAAAACTTGATCAGTTATCATGAAATCCGGCCTCTTAATCCAAGGCCACCAGGCTGTATCTTCGTCTCTTGTGATGCGCCTAATTCCCCATGCAGATGCAAGGGCACGTGCTTATTCCTTTGGGAAAACCGCTTTCTAAGGTCACAAAGGGTTATGCAGCTTCTCACTTCCTTGGCACAGAGTGGAAAGATCTCGAGCTGCAAATTCTGATTCGCGTTGTAGAATTTTACCTTTTGATGAACACCGTAATTATGAGCTGCCATGTGATTGGTGATCAAAGCACGTCAACTAATCAAGAGGATTTTTTTTTCATGAACGGTGATTTTAGATATCATTTCAGGGTTTGATGCGAGTAAATTCAATGATTTTAGGAATCATCAAAGCGTAGTTTGATGGAGCCAAAACTGTAAATTGATTCGGCGCTAACTAGTATCCATTGACTTTGAAAAGTTATTCAATTGGGACTTGTTACAAAACTGTGTAAATGGTGACTATATAAAAAGAGGATTGTAGTGATCATTTTGGTTTGTCAAATCTAATGATTATAAAAAGATTCTCTCTCTCTCTCTCTCTCTCTCTCTCTCTCTCTCTCTCTCTCTCTCTCTCTTCTTTCTTCTCTCTCTCACTCTCACTCTCTCTCTCCCTCTATCTATCTATCTATCTCTCTCCTTGCATTCAAAGTTAATTTTTTCATCTTCACGGCCTATCCGTGGATAGGAAGATAGGTAAGAGGCTGGTAGATGCATGCATGCATGCATGCATGCATACATACATACATACATACATACATACATACATACATACATACATACATACATACATACATACATACATACATACATGCATACATGCATACATACATACATACATACATACATACATACATACATACATACATACATACATATACAGAAACAGATTTACGGACATACAGACAGAATAAACAGATATTTTTTTTATTGAAAAAATTCTGCCGCGTCAACTTCTGAGGTCATTAGCGGCGTATTCGATATCTGAGGTAGGCGAAGCCCCCGGGCAAGGAGTTTTTGAGTCCATAAGCGTGTTTGGGGATTCCTAGAAATGTTTAATAATTAAAACAAATAAATTGCAGAGGCAAAGGCTTTAAAAAATTTACGTTTAAAGTGTTGTGGAGAAAGGGTAAAAAGAGGGACAGAAAAAGAGGTCCAAGCAAAGGGAAAAAAGGGAAAAAGGGAAAAGAAGAAAACCCCTGCAAATTAATAGGGCGAGGCTGGGGTCCAAGGCGGGGGAGATTCCCATATTGGGCCTCCAGTCTCCGCCCCTTTAAAGCTCCCCACGCAACAACGAGCAAGGGAGGGGGGGGGGGGGGGGTAGACGAAACGGGAGGGATAGATAAAGAACAAAATTGTACATGAAAACACTCGGTATTAAATGGGATTTAGTGTTGCCCCTTTTTGTATAAATTTTAAAGGGGAAAAAAGTTTTATCTACAATTTTTTTTTTGTTTAATTTTCCCAATTTAAAGAAAAGATGCAATTACCTTTTTTCGTTGCGGGCTGAAAAGGAAAAAAAACCCTTGGCAAATAGGCTTAAAAAAAGCAGTTTTTTTTTCTTTAATGTGATTACAGAATAACAGTAATTTACAAATGACTGGAGGGTGGCGGGCTAATGAACCCCTTTTAAAAAAACCAAGATTGAGACCCTACTTCGAAATTTAATTTTTCAGTTTTTAATCATCAGTTGATGCGCCTTTTTTTTTGCTGTTGTTGGAATCCATTGTATGAGTTTTTAAACACGAGTTTTAGTCAATAAATTGGGATGGGAATATGAAAAGAAAACTTTTTTAGGCCAAGAATATTTTGTTTTTAAAGATTTTTTCCCTTTTTTCTCTTTTTGTTTTTAATTTTTCCAATGTATTTTCTATATCTTCACCCTGTCACTGTGTACGTTGTACAATGAAAAGTATGTGATATTATGTATTAAAATAATAAAATATTATATAATTATATATATATATATATAATTATTTAAAATATTATATAAAAATATATATATTACATACATATATTAATATATATAATATATATATATATATATATTATATATATAATATATATATATATATATATATATATGCATATATTCATGCAAATATTATATATAAATATAAATATATTCATTGATATATTGATATGTGTATAACTACATACATATAATAATAATATATATTATATATATATATATATATATTTTATATATAATTATAATTTTAAAATACCAACAATTTATGCTGTGTGTGTGTGGTGTATGTTGTAGTATAATATATATATAATTTAATATAATATATTATATATTATATATATTTTATCTATATATATATATATATATATAGAAATATGTAATATATAATGTATTATATATGGTGTATATTATCACAATATATACACACATACACTAATACGTTGTGTTTGTGTGTGTGTGTGTGTGTGTGTGTGTATATATATAAATAATATATATATATATAATATATATATTTTATATAAAATATACACATCAGACACGCACACCAC
Organism: Penaeus monodon; assembly: GCF_015228065.2. NCBI lineage: Eukaryota > Metazoa > Arthropoda > Malacostraca > Decapoda > Penaeidae > Penaeus > Penaeus monodon. Next base: position 8,448 of record NW_023638681.1, read on the forward strand.
ACAACACACACACACACACAACACAACACACACACACACAAACACACACACACAACACACACACACAAAACACACACAAAAAAACACACACAACACACAACAAAACACACACACAACACACACACACACACACACAAACACACACAAACAATATATATATATTATAATATATATATAATATAATATATATATATATAATATATTATAGAATATATATAATATATACACTTTGTAGTTTTATAAAAATAATAGTAAATATATAATTTTATATATAAATATATATAATAATATAATAAAACATTATATATAATCCCAAATTATATGTATAATATAATATATTTAATATAAAATATAAATATAATAATAATATATAAATAAATAATATAATAACACGAAATATAATATAATAATATATATATATATATATATATATATAATATATAAAAATAATAATATAATAATATCTGTGTGGTGTGTGTGGGTGTACAATATATATTATACAAAATATGGATTTTTTAAATAAATATATATAATTATATAATATATATATATATATTATATATATATATATATATTTTAATATATATATATTATATAATATTTGGGGTGTGTGTGTGTGTTTGTGTTTGTGTGTGTGTGTGTTGGGTGTGTTGTGTGTGTGTGTGTGGGGTGGTGTGTGTGTGTGGTGGTGTCTGTGTGTTGAATGTGGTGTGTGTGGGGCGTGTGTTTGTGTGTGTGTACGTATGTATGTATGTAATGTATGTATGAATATATATATATATTTTAAAATATTTTATATATTTTATATATATTGAATGTATCGATATATTTTGTTATGTATATAATATATATATATATATGCATATATATGATATTATGTATTTACTTACGTATGCATTAACGTTTGTATTCGTTTATGGACGCTGTACAGAATATGCACACTCTTCTTCGCAGGGAGCGGAGAAAGAATAAAACGAAATCCCTTCAACTTCCACTGAACTGCAAATTTGATTCGGCCTTCTCATGGAGCATTCCATTCCAGCCCTCAGCCAGGGAAAAATAACACGCCCTTTTTATCGTGGGTCGTGTGCTGCCTGGTATGTACTCGAAGTTCAATAGGTACTACGCGACCCTCGCATCAGAGCCCAAAACTGTGTTCACTGAGCTCATGTTAAATCCGATTTTTAAAGGAATGCAGTGCAATGATTTTTTTTTCTCCTCTTTTGTAGCAAACCAGCGTTATCCATGTAAAGTGTATAGCGTGCATGTGTGACGCTCTACGTAAATTCTGTTATACCCTGGAAACGAACTACCTTTCTAGAATGCCTTCTGTTTGATGTATCGTAATCTGAATAAATTGGGGTCGAAAATCGTATTTTTAGTATAAACCCTAACAACTAAATGTGCGTGTTATTTCTTTTTTCAAATTTGAAAGATGAAATATAGATTTATATTTTTTCATCTATCAATAAATCTATTGATCTATATAGCTATCAGATATGTATTTGTGTATACAGAAACATATGCACACACACACACAACATACACAACCCCACAGATATAACATATATAACATATATACATATAGTGCACATAATATATAAATATATATAATATATAATATATATATATTTATATATATATATATAAAATATATATATATATATTATATATATTATATATTGACATATATATATGCATACAAACATATATATATACACACACAGAAGTATTATGTAATTATATATAATATATAATATATATATATAAACTATATTATATATATATAATTATATATATGTGTGTGTGTTGTGTGTGTGTGTGTGTTTTGTGTGTGTGTGTGTGTAAAATATATATATATATATATTATATTTTTTAATATTTATTTATATATATATATATATATAATATGTATATTATGTATGTATATTATATATTATTATATATATATATTATATTTATATATATTATTATATATATGTATTGTATGGTGTTTAAAAACATCAAATGCATGTCGTGAGGCGATTTTAGAACGGTCAAAAATGCATGAGAACGAAAAAAGTGAGGGAAATGTGGGAAAATGAATTCAATAAGTGGGTGTTGTGTGGGTGTAATATTTTTATATTATAACTTGCGTTGCTTATCTGGTAGTGTGCGAAGCCATGCAAAATGTATCACCCTTTTCGTTAATTTGAAGGCTTCCCACTTGGATTTGCACAAGAAGTCGGGTTTTGAAAATACATTTCCAAAAAACCTTTGGGAAATTTTCCTTTAAATTAATCAAAACAATGCATCTCTGATATATAGAAAGTAAATCATTAAGAGAAAAAATCTTTTTCTTAGTAAATTACTTTTGGTTGTAAAATTACATAATTTTTTTAAAAAACCTGATTTTAAATCCTGTGTTGATTTAATTAATCAAGGGTTGCTTGTTTCTTTTTATATAAAAGACACAAAGTCTTGATATAAAATAGCTGAATTTGTCGAAATAATAATCTGTGCTTTTTGCCCCTCCCCTCCTCCTCTCTCGATATTATATTTGAAAATATGAAAATTATAAGATAATAAGGGGTGTGTGTGTGTTTTACGTTTTCTTGCATATATTCATACAAAAATCACGCACTCTTTTATCATTATCATCTCCCTTCACCACATAAAAAAAATAAAAATAATAAAACAATAAATTTAAACATAATAATAAAACAATGCTTGGCGATAATAGTTGGTGATGACGGGGGGTGTAAAACCGTAGATTTTAATGTATGGTGGTCGGTCTCGACGGGAAAATTTTTTTTCACTCGGGGAGACCTCGTTTAGTAACAGACAAAAGCACACCACCCGGGAGTAGTGGTTGGGGCCCCATGTGTGTTATTTGTTGTTTGGATATTGAAAAAGAGAAAGGGGGGAAAAGGGGAAAATACAAAAGATGTTTGTAAAGGGGATTGACTGTGAAATATTTAAAAAAGGAATAGATGGGTGAGCGTCTCGTATTTGTTAGAAAAAAAAAAAGATAAATTGTTTTTCCCTTTTTGATCATCAATTTGCTAAAACGGGAACCCCGGGAAAGGGCATTTTTAGGGTTTTTTTGGTCTGCTCTTTTACGATAGTTTAAAAGATCAGCTGGATACATTTTGTTTCATCTACCCCTTTTTACAGCTTTTAAAAGCTTTTCAAATATAAAATTTAAATTTAGAAATATGTGTTTAGGACCCGAGACTGTGAAGTTGAGTTTAAGCACATCCCTTTGGCCACTCTTAATTTTCGGGTTGGGAGGGGTGAAATTTCTAATATGATCAATGTTTTTTGAAAGAAAGGCACTTAAAAAGGATTCTACGGTTTCAGTCTGGAAAAAACAAAGATGGTACTTTTTATCACAGCGGGGTGATGCGTAGAAATGAAACCATAGACACTTAAAATAAACAAAACATATAACCTAAGTACATGTAATCCCAAAATTAAAAAAGTTAATACCAACTAAATTTTTTTTGGTAGATAAAAGAAAGAGAATGCCACATAAAAGAAAAAATCCACCCAAATTGGAAACCCAAAAATTAACCAGAGGGGCCTTCCCCCCCCCAAACCCAAATACTTACTTGTAAGAAACCCCGGCCCTACGCAAAAAGAAGGTAAAAAGCAGATTGTCCCAAAAACCACCCATAATTGAAGTCCAAAACCTAAGCAACGTGAAAAAAAAAAAATTTATGACATCACCCCCTTGGATTATCATACATTTTTGGGGAACCCCCAAAGAAAAAGAATAAAGAAAATGGAAAAAAGCGAAATGTATGAAAAAAAAAACGGTAAAACAGATAGGGGAAAATGCATTCGGGCAAAATCAAAAAAATTACATATTTATTTTTATAAATGCCCCAATCCAAACAGGGAACTGGGCAGCACGCGCCGGGAAACGGTTATTGGGGTTTGGGGCGGCGTGCGGTAAAGTCCAAGAGGGGCTTCTTTATCCATACTGTATTATCATTCATCTATCTCATTACAGTTTTTCCAGGGGATAAAACTGCTTGGGAAACTACCTGGAAATTCGTGTAAAAATGGGGAGGATTTTGGGATGGGCGAAAGTAGACCAAAAACCCCGTGTCCTCGAGGATAAGTCGAGCCGGCATATCGGGCCCAGAGCGGGCCCAAAAGTTTTTTTTTTTTACACATTTTTTAATTGTTTTTTTTTAAAACCAAAAAACAAACAAATTTTTCATTTATTTTTAACTTTTTTTTTTTTTATTATCAAAAAAAAACAAAAAAAAAATAATTCAAATTTTTTCTTTTTTTTTCCCCCCCCCCTTTTATTTTTTTAAAAAAAAAATAAAACCCTAT
>NW_023638682.1:0-10000 GCF_015228065.2 Penaeus monodon
ATAATACATACTACATACATACATAATAATACATACTACATATACATATATACATATACATACTACATATAATATTATATATATGTATATTTTAATATACCCCATTGTATATAAATATGTATAATTTAATATAAATATTATTATATATATATATATATATTATATGATACATATACACATACTCATATGGGCGCATTGGCTTACACACATGCACGGATTTGCAAATATTGGGTAAGTCTTACGTAGATACGATAGGAGTATCCGACTGCTGTCTAGTAGTTCAGGCCTTGTATGGTCAAAGGCTATGGGAGTTCGCCTATACAAAACAATCTACTGCCTTGTGGCATCTATGTGATGATAAAGGCTTCGGGAGTCAACCCTGAGGAAAAATCCGGTGCCGGAATCCTGAGAAAGTTTGTTGTCGCTTGCGACCGCGTTCTGTATGGTAAGCGACGAAGTGACCCTGAGGAAGTCAACTATCCTTGTGCTTGGTAACAGCGGTTTTCGTGTCGGAATGGGCCGAGCGGTAGAACCCTACGAAGGCACGGTGGGCCAGGGATAAAGATGGTAAGTAAAAGCAAAATGAAGTTTAGAAACTAAAACATAACGTGAAAGAATTAAAACAAGATAATATTGAACCATTAAGAGAAATAAAAAATCTACATTCAACATTAAAACACTGAGGGTTTTCAAAAACAAGGCTGCTGTGTTTCCCTTTCCAGTTCCCTCATTTTTTGTGATGACATGTTAAATCTGTGTAGTTGTCACACCTACGAGCATGAAATAAAACCAAAAATATATATAAAAAGGGGCCTGGGCACAACTCCTTATAAGGTAAAAGGTAACAAAAAAAAAAAAAAAAAAAAAAAAAAAAAAAAAAAAAAAAAAAAAAAAAATATATATATATATATTATATATATATATATATATATATATATATATATATATGTATGTATGTATATATGTATATATATAATATATATTATATATATATATATATATATATTTGTATATATGTATATATACATATATACAAATAATATATATATATATATATATATATATATATATATATATATATATACATATATATTCCTTAGTATGAGTATAAACTGCATCGGTAGTGAGGTTCTGGCCCTCTGAGGGAAGGCAAAGGGAAACCACCCTGACTGATCTTTCCCTTATATTTATGGTAGACATCACAGGAAATATTCCTCATTCCTGTGTAAAGAAAGGACGAATGGAGAGAAATAGAGAAATTGGATGCCAAAAAGAACCTGTCGTTGGACCTATCGTAATATATATATATATATGATATATTATATATATATATATATATATATATATTATAATATATATATATATATACATATGTATATATATATATATATATATATATATATATATATATATATATATATATATATATATAAGTAGATACTAAAATGCCAAAAACGGAGGATGACCTTGAGGATGACGTAACACACTCCCGGATATAGCCATGCCATAACCTTGAGGATGACGTAACACATTCCCGCGGATATAGCAGTGCCATGACCTTGAGGATGACGTAACACACTCCCGGATATAGCAGTGCTATAACCATGAGGATGACGTAACACATTCCCGCGGATATAGCAGTGCCATGACCTCGAGGATGAGCATGAGGATGACGTAACACACTCCCGCAAGATATGGGTATACCATAACCTTGAGGATAACGTAACGCACCCCCGCAATTGTAGAAGGTGATTGGATACTGACATAACACGCGTTTTCTTTTTTGTTTTGTTTTGTTGTTTTTTGTTTTATCTTCATTTTGATGTTACGACCAGACCCTTCAGAATACGTTACAATATACCTCCATGACGTCATAACTCCACCCTGTAAGGGTGCATTTTAACTCCATGATGGGATGAACACACCTCATACTATTGCATTCTTGTTTTAATTTCTTCAACCTCTATGAACATAGGCATTTATTCGTACATCATAGGTACGTAAAATAATACATCAACTAGTTATCATATTTATTAAATATACATAAAACACATCTTATTATTAACATATTATATAGTCAAATACTCAACACACACACACACACACCACACACACACCACACACACACATATATATATATATATATATATATATATATATATATATTATATATATATATATATATATATACAGAGTAAAAAAATCATCAAAAACCATCAAAAAAGATATGGATTTGGAGTTATAAAATCTTCTTCCTCACCTTCTTCATCTATATCATTAATGAATGAGCTACTGTAAGGCTCATTGACATCATCATCATCATCACATGTAGCTTCATCGTGGATAAAACTATTAACAAATCTACACCTCTTCTTGAGCGAATCGCCACCTTTTCTCTCGACAGTATCATGATTTGCAGAAAAATTACTATCGGTTAGACTTTCTCGCTTTTCCCACAAAGACATTATAATCTTAGATGAATCACTACTATTACATTTGCTTGATTTTCCTTTTCTTTCCACTCTAATACCTTCCTCCTCCTCCACCTCCTCCTCCCGGCATCAATATCGCTAATAGGTAAAGGATACCCTAAGCAACACTTTCTTGAGAATTGAGATAGAATCTCTTATCATCAAAGTTACTCAAACCTCTCTTAACATTTCGTGTTGTAAACATTACCCCTTTTTTTTTTAAAGGGGATAGAAGGCTGGATAAACTTATGATCAATGGAATTAAAAAGAAGGTCCTTAACATTCATGTGTAAAGTCTCTTTTTCTCAACTCTCGGAATACCTTTCACCGCAATTTCACATTTGTCATCTTCGGTAAAACAGAGTACATTTTCGGGCTAAACACACGACCTCCTTGATAAGTTGTGTCCCGTCTCGATTTATAAAAGTCCAAGCTGACCTTTCCTGCGGGTTATTTAAAATTTCCCGGGTCAGCAGAAAAGTTCGAACGATCGATATAATCTCTTAATGGATAGTTAAGAAGCTCACTTTTCAAATCTTCAATCTCCGAGATAAAATAAAGCCGTCAGTATCACTATAAATGAGAGAAGCACGTTCTCCATAATGATCTTTCATAACCGTATACCAGAAATGATATAAATGATACTTAACTAGATCTAAAATGTGGTACCCAATATATTGAGGTTGGGTTCATAAACAATGGGATTTTTTACTGATGGTAGTTACCCTATTTGTTCGCAGAGGAATCATCCTCGGGAAATGGGATCTCTGACAGCAGTGAGACATTACCTTTCTGGTAATAACTTTTGTTTTCAGGGATCTATTTGCGGGTTTAGCAAGCATCTCCCAAAAAATACTATTACTCAGACATTGAACGCCATTTTTGCCTGCTCTTCCCCACAGCTCGTGCTCGTTTCTCGACGTACCTCTAATAAAAGGTTCGGGGAATTTTTTTTTCTGAGACAGAGTGAACTCGAGCAACTTCCAACTAGCGTCATCAAAAAATTGCAACAACTAAAGTGAAACGAGGTAATTGGTCTGGGGGAGGTGTGAAGCAACTAATTTCTTGTTTTTGCGAGGGTATTTCAATTGACGATCACTATTAGTTTTTTTTTTTTCTGATAGTCAGATAACAGTTAAGTCTATATTAAAATGATTTAAAGCTAGGGGTAATTCATCTGTTCTTTTAGCAACCTCCGAGGACACCAGTAAGGTATCTATGAGAAGCCATTAGTATCTCCGGCACCCGGATTATGATTAGCAATACCTTTCTCTAAAAAAAATTGCATTTCCCCTACATTTAATTCCCGAATGTCTCCTAGGGTAAGTTATAACTCGTGCAGCATGCGTAAAGACTATTGAAATCAATATAAAGACTATAATTGCCTTTTTGTTTTGCTCCCATGTTACCTAGTTCCTTATTATATCGATAAAAATTGCGAACAACGATTGTAAAACCCCCTCTAACGTTTTCTCTAATTTGTTTTCTCTAACCCAGAATCCGATATCAGGCTCAATCAATAATTTGCTCGACATTAAAAAAGAATCAAAACCGTATCCAGGTAAGGGTACATAATTAACACAGCCCAGACCATAACTATCACGAGGCAGGCTCGCCAAGAAGGAAAAAATCAGCTGACATTCCTACGGGCGCAAACTAAAAAGCAGAGAAGGTAATCGCGCAGCGAAGTACACCCGCATAATCGACAAAGGTTTGAACATCTGCTACAATGATCCGACTCGGTCGGGAAAACAAATCAAACACACCCGAACTGGTAACATCGATAATTTATATTTATGATTCAAAAAAAAAACATTGAAAAAAAGTATGGAGATAAAAATTCTATTTGAGAGGATGTGTTTACACATACACACCACACCCCACACAACACACCCCACACACACACACACACACACACACACACACACACATACACACACACACACACGCACGCACCACCACAATACACACACACACACACACACACACGCCGTCAAGGTCTTCTGAGTAACCCCCAGCTTCCACAACCCCATATAAATATGCCCGTAAGATTTAGAGTTGATGATGACGATGGAGAAGGACCCCACATCAGCACATAGAGTGGTATATGGGGGGGGGGGGGGTATGGTTTTTGGTTTTACATTTTTTGATTCCCCAAAAATTATCACATGACCCTATCGGGTTTTGCTGTTAAATTCGGAATAACTTCCGGAAAAAAGCTGATTCACATAGAGAAACACTGGGGGAAACCCCTCCCATTATAAAATCTGATCGGAATTTGGGGGGATTATAAGCAAAAACTTGCAGGAGTCTCTCGAAAAGCCCTGATTTTTTAGCAAAGAAGGTATTTGATAAAAACTCAATGGAATTGTTCCTTTGTTATTGCTAGGAAGTCCCACTGCGTCTCATTCAGGATTTTCACCTATTTATATCGCGATTTACGCGATCTGGTTAAGAAATATTATTGTCGGTTATGTCTAACTGCTGTGAGTGATCAGAGTTGTATGACGAGCATTGTAAATTTTGTGACGTTTCTCAAAACCCTTGTTTATCCTAATCCGGGAGTTACGTTTTTTGCACCCCGCAAAAAGCTACCCTCCCTCACATGTGCGTCTTTGATATGGAATGCTTGCGAAAAAAACTGTGGTGATTAACTAACACTCTGGTGTAAAGGCAGTCATAGATTCTTTTCAGTATTGTGGTCGATGCATCGCTCTTTTCATTGAAGATAATGTGTTTGGGTGATTTTAAAAAATTTTCCCCTATACCCTTTCAAACGGGAGGAACCCAAAAATTTCAAAGAGGGGGTGCATGCGTGTGGGGGTTTTCGTTTTAAACCGAAGGAGCGAGAAAAAAATCGACACATGATCACTTATGCGCCGAAACAAATTTAGGTCTTTCCCGCTTTGAAACCTTCAGATCAAAACCAAAAAAAAAATTTTCCTTTTTAGCTCACAATAGGATATTGATATATCTATTTTTAAGGAATTAACTTGACATACGATTCGGTTTTCCCCCATCAAAGGGTAAAATATTTCAAGTTCAATTTGGGGGATTTGGGGTTTCTTGGTATATGGCTTTTAGATGTAGTCTAGCGAACTTTTTTCAGACCACACTAGTCGGGGGGAGCCTTTTTTTATTCGAAACTATGTTTTTATCCCTTCCTCGCTTCCATTTTTATCTTCTATGGGGGAAAGAAAACATTATTTAGATCGAATCCAATGGAAAAGCCGCTCCCCCCCCCCTTTTTTTTTTTTCCCCCCCCCCCTCCCTTTTGATTATGCGGGTGTACTTCGTGCGCATTCCCTTTCCCTTGCATTATTTTGCGAGTAGGAATGTCACTGATTGTTTTTCTTGGCGACCCCCTGCGTGTTTTTAGGGCTCGGCTGTTTAAAATTTGTACCCTTACCTGGATAGGGTTTTGATTCTTTTTAATTTCAGAAAATTATTGTTTGAGCTGATATGGGTTTTTCTGGGTTAGAGAAAACTAATTAGAGATAACGTTGGGGGGGGTTTTTTACAATCGTTTTCGAAATTTTTTCATCGTATATAAAAAGGAATAGGTAACTTGCGAAAATAAAAAGGCAATTAAGTTTTTTATATTTTTTTAAATAGTCTTTAGCATGCTGCAGGGGTTATAACTCCCCGTAGAGACTTCGGGTTTTAAAGGTGGGGAAAATGCTTTTTTTTAGAAAGGTTTGCTAACAAAATCCTATGCCGAGATATCCACGGGCTTCTCATAGATCCCCTACTGGTGCCCTCGGGGTTGCAAAAAGAACAAAATAATTTACCCCTCTTTAAACATTAAATATAGACTTAAGCGTTTCTGACTATCAGAAAAAAAAAACAAAATGGTATCGTCAATTGAAATACCCCGAAAAAAACAAAAATTAGTTGCTTCACCCCTCCCCAGCCCAATTACCTCGTTTCATTTCATTTTTGAAATTATTGATACGCTGGGTTTTGAAGTTGCTCGATTCACTCTGTCTCAAAAAAAATTCCCTCAAACCCTTTTTATTAGAGGTAACGTCGAGAAACGACACGAGTGTGGGGAAGAGCGGAAGATGGCGAAAAATGTCTGAGTAATAGTTTTTTTGGAATTTTGCAAAACCCGAAAATAGTCCTGAAAACAAAATTTTACCAAAAAGGTAATGTCTCGCTGTCAGATCCCCTTTCCCAGAGGATGATCCTCTGCAAAAACAAATGGGGTAATACCATCAGTAAAACCCCCTTTTTTATATAAACCCAAAACCCCAATTATGGGTACCACTTTTAGATTATTAAGTTCTTTTATATCATTTTGGTAAGGGTTAAAAAAGAATCATTATGGAGAACGTGCTTCTCTCTTTTATATGATACTGAGGCTTTTTTTATTCTGGAGATTGAAGTTTTAAAAAGTGACTTTTAAAAACCCTTTAAGAATTATATCGATCGTTCGAATTTTTTGGGGGCCATAAATTTGTATAATAACACAGAAAGCAGCGGGGACTTTTAAAAATCGGACGGGCATCAATTATAAAGGAGGTCGTGTTTTACGCCCGAAAATGTACTCTTTTTTTCTCAAGATGACAATGTGAAATTGCGGTAAAGTATTCCCAGAGTTGAGAAAAAAAGACTTACACTGAGATGTTTAAGACATTTTTTATTCCATTGACAAATTTTTTCCCATTCATCCTTTAAAAAAAAAAGGGGGAAAGTTTAAACACAAAAGTTAAAGAGGTTTGAAACTTTTTATGAAAGAGATTTTATTCAATTTTCAAGAAAGTGTTGTTATGGGTATCCTTTACCATTACGATATTGATGCCCCGGAAGAGGAGGGGAGGAGGGGGAAAGGGATTGAGTGGAAAGAAAGGAAAAACAAGCAAATTATTATGATTCATCTAAGATTAAAATTCTTTTTGGGAAAAGCGAAAAGCTAACCATAGTAATTTTTCTGCAAAACATGATATGTCGAGAAAAGGGGGGTTCGTCAAGAAGAGGTGTAGATTTTTAGATGTTTTATCCCCGAGAAGCTACAGTGATGATGATGATGTTCAAAGAACCTTACAGTACTCTTCTTATGATATAGATGAAGAAGGGGGAGGAAAAGATTTTTAATCCAAACCATATCTTTTTTGATGGTTTTTGATGTTTTTTTTTTACTCTGTATATATATATATAATTATTATATATTATATATATTAATTTATATATTGTTTGTGTGTGTTGTGTGGTGTGGGGTTGTGTGTGTGATATTTGCTATATAAATGTTTTAAAAATAAAATGTGTTTTGTATATTTTAAAAAAATGATAACTAGTTGATGATTTTTTTTAGTACCTATGATGTACCAAAAAATCCTATGTTTATAGAGGTTGAAGAAATTTAAAAAAGAAGCAAGTAGAGGGGGTTCTCCCATCATGGAGTTAAAATGCACCCTACAGGTGGGGGTTTACTCATGGGGGTATATGTAACGTATTCTGAAGGGTCTGGGCGTAACTCAAAATGAAGATAAACAAAAACAACAAAAAAAAAAAAAGAAAACGCGTGTTATGTCAGTTTCCAATACCTTCTACAATTGCGGGGTGGTTCGTTATCCCCAAGGTTATAGAAAACCCATATCTTTCGGGGTGTGTTCGTCATCCCCATGTCATCCCCGAGGTCTGGCATGCTATATCCGCGGGAAGTTTACGTATCTTCATGGTTATGGCATGCTATACCGGGGGGTGTTAGTCATCCTCAAGGGCTCCCCCAGGTCATTGCATGGCTATATCCGGGAGTGTGTTACGTCATCCTCAAGGAATGTGTTACGTCATCCTCAAGGTTATGGCATGGTTATATCCGGGAGTGTGTTACGTCATCCTCAAGGTCATCCTCCGTTTTTGGCATTTTAGTATCTACTTATATATATATGTAAATATATGTATATGCTTTTATACATATGTATGTACATATATAATACATGTATATATGTATATATATGTATATATACATATATATATATATATATACAACATAAATATATATGTGTGTGTGTGTGGTTAGAACATCAGCTCAAAGACTGTCACGATAACTTGAGTTTGAGGGTTTGAGTCACCGACTTGCACATTGTTCCCTTGGGCAACAAACTTCACAGTATTTTGGCGAAACAAGCGCCAGTCTTCCCGATCGTCTGTCTCAACATAAGTACGCTGTATCCAGAGGACACAACAACAATACCCTCTTTTGCCACCAATGGGACACTGGCCATCAGGTAGACTGGTCAGCAGCGGGAATTGTCTTTCCTTCCGCTGATGTCCACTCCCGCAGACTGGTGGAATCCTCCCTAATAAAGCTGCTGCCTAATTTCAACTCGAACAACGGCTTTTCTCCTGCTGATAGTCAACTTGCTTCCCATATCTTCCGCCTTCTCCCGTATGCTGGGCACCCGGCGCATAGTCCGCCCGATCCTCCGACCTGATGTGACCTCCCTCTGCTTCCGTTCGTCTCTCCTCACCTGCCCCGTGTTACCGCGTTGCCTCTCCTCTCTCTCTTTTATACCCCCTCCTCTCCCTTTCCTCTTCAGACCTGAAGATGGAATCCAGGTGGATTTCGAAACTGTAGTCTCATTTTCAATAAATCTAGTTTTTGCATTGTGGGTTTTTCTTCCATTGTTTCAGCACGGAAGAGTATTTTTTCCATTCACACATGTATATATAAAATATATATATATATATATATATATATATATATATATATATTTATATATATATATATATATATATATATATATATTATATATATATATTATATATATATATATATATATTATATATGTGTGTGTGTATGAACCGTATTCATGTTGACAGATGTATAAAAGGTATGAATGAGAATGGTATAGCTTTACAATACAAGAGATTATTTGACCAGTTTCGATTGTATTTTTGTCAGAAATACATACATCAAAGAGAACTACAGAGTAAATATATATCAGACGTGAGCTGACGAAACATCTGAAGACTGTGACCTCCCACCTGTTGTTTATATAATTGTTGCCGTGACCTTGGATAATCTGAAGCTGCCCGATGCCGTGTTAACATTATTTTCCGTCGGGATGTATGCTGCTTCCATAATTTTTCTTTTTTGTTTCTTCAGTCCTCCATGGACTATTTCTGCTTCCTTCCAGTTTGGTAGATGTCCAGCTTCATCTACATGTACCACCATGGCATTGGAAGTCCTGTGGTGATGGATGTCAGCTCGATGTTTGTTGATCCTGGTGCTGAATCCACGGCCTGTTTCCCCAAAGTATGCTATATCGCATCTGCTGCAGGAAAAGCGATATACAACACTACAAGGGTTGCTTTCGGGCTGCTTTCTGCCTCGTATTAAGTCATGTATCTTTCCCCGTATGTGCTGGCGAGTCTCACTGTCTTGCCGAAGTATCTCTTGATCGCCTGGAAATGCTACATGACGGAAATATGAGAACATTATTAGAAGAGGGTGCAGAGTCTGACTTGAGAGTATGATTGTGTTTCATGAAAGAATTAATTAATAGGCAACCTCATCCTCAAGA
>NW_023638682.1:15000-17500 GCF_015228065.2 Penaeus monodon
CCAATGATTTTTTGTGGGAAAAAGGGGAAAAGGAATTTCCTCCCTGAGCGCGCTTAAGAAACTTTTCGCCAAAAAAAAGAAAAATTCCCCCCTTGGATATCTGAAAAAACGCAAAGTAAAATTGAAACAAGAAGATGCCTAAAATCAAAGAGTATTAATAACCCAGTTGAAAATATAATTTACAAAAAAAAAAATACAAAAAATTTAAAGATTATTGCACCAGATAAAAGAAAATTTTAAACGAACATTGCCCGAGATTTTAAAACTGTTTACCAAAGACAACTAAAGAACCCCTACCCAAAAGGACGAAACATCCCCAAAATTTAAAATACAAAGGGCACTATCAAAACTGAAATGGACTATTTTTATGGGGTGGAAAAAAATCAAAAATGAAAGGAAACAATTTATTAAAAAAGAATAAAGATCTAACAACAATATTAATTGGATCAATAAAACGAAAATGAAACCAACCCCCCCCACTGCTAACGAAGGGAAAAAAAGCATAAAAAATTAAAGAATAACAAAAGCCCGGGAAAAGATGAAATTTAAAAACAGAACTAATCAAGAATGCTGGGGAAAGGTTTTAATACTTCCCCTACCCAAACTTTTTACAAAAAAATGGGAAAGAAAGAAGAGGGGCCCGAAGGGCTGGGTTTAAAAACCCGTCTTTTTCTCCCATCCCCAAAAAAGGGTTTACGCCCCTCCAATGCAACAAAACAGGGTAATTTGGGATTAATAAGTCACAGCAGCAAAAATTTTATTGAAAAAATTAAATTTCAGAAAAAAATGAAATTGAAGTTAAGAGAAGAAATTGCAGATGAACAAACAGGTTTTCCCCCTTGGAAAAGGTTTCCCGGGAAAACCCGATTCTAAATCTAAAATTTAAACAAAAGAGAAAAAAAAAGAACACCCGAAAGGGGAAACCTTTTCCATGGTTTTTATCGATTACTCGAAGGCATTTGATAAATGTTTTATCACGATATCCTCTGGAAAAACATGAACGAATGAGGTTTCCAAAACACACTCCAAATAATAAAACCAGGGGTTTACCAAAAACAAGGGAACTGTAAGAACCCTTTGGGTTTTTTCGAAAGGTTTTTAAAAACAACCAAAGGGGAATGCGGCAAGTTGCATTCTATCTTTGCACCTTTTTAATATATATTCTGAAACAATTATAGAGAATTTCTTAGAGAATTTTAAGGAACTGGAGATGTTGGAGGGTACAAAAAACAAATTTTTAAAATTTGCTGATGATATTTGTTTTTAATTTCCAGCAGGATCATTGAACTACAAAAAACTTTTTTAAAAAAGTTTGGAAGCAAAAAGAAAAGGCTGGTTTGTTTTTTAATTTCAAAAAAACTAAGATCAAAGAAGTTCGAAGATAACCGACAGTGAAAAATTATGAGCCCTGTTACAATCAATGGGGGTGGGTTTTTAGAAAAATTTTAAAAAAGTTCACTTAACTTGGAGCTGTTTTTAAAATAATACATATGATGATTCACCCGGAGATAAAAAAGAAGAATTTTCCCTTGCCAAAAAAAGGCCCCCCGTTTCTCAATAAAAATCTTGGAAAAAACCGAAAAAATTTTCCTTAGAACCAAAACTGGTTTTTGAACCCCATTTGTTTTTTCCCAAATTTCGTCATATGGTTTCTGGGTGTTGGGTTCTGAAGGGAAAAAGACAAAAAAAGGTCAATAGTTTTGAAAAGTGGGGTTAAAGATGAAAGTTACATATTTAAAAGGGGCGGAGAAGAAAACAAAGATGATGGGGCTAAAAAGTAAATTTTAAAGAACCCGGGTGTTGGACTCTTTTAACAAAAGGGAACAAAGGGTTTTTTGTCATTTGGGTGAGAATAAAAAATTTAGAAAGATTGCTGATGGGGGAAAGGGGATAGGAAACCGAGGGGGAAAAGGCAAAAACCCAAGACAAGCTGAGCGGGCAACATCAAAAAAGTTTTCGGGCTGTCGTGGGACCAAATTAAAAAAAAGCCCCAAGATCGAATTGATGGCGAAGGAGGGGGGAGAGGTCCACGACCCCGTCAAAAAATGGGGCTACCCTTTTGATGATAATATATAATATATAATATATATATATATTTATATATATTTTAAAAAAAATATGTATATATACACTCACACACACCACACACACACACCACCACAACACACCCATATAAAATATATATTATTAAATATTATATATTTATATTTTATAATATTATATATTTTATACGTGTGTGTCTGTGTTTGTGTTTTGTTTTTGGGTTTTTGTGTGGGGTTTAAAGTGTGTGTTTGCGGGGCGGGGCGCGTGTGAGTTGTGTGTATGTTTTTTAATACAATTAGGTAAAAGCCCCGGGGTGTGGTGTGGTGTGTGTGGATGTATGTGTGTATTTTTTTGTTATATATACATAGTATGTTTGTGTTTTGGTTTTCTATGTCTAGTGTATGTGCATGTGGGGATGGGGCATGTATGTGTAATTTTGTGTGTGTGGGGTGTGTGG
>NW_023638682.1:22500-32500 GCF_015228065.2 Penaeus monodon
TTTTTATTATATGTTAAGATATTATAAATAATAATTAAATAATATATAATTAATTTATATTTTAAGGGGGGGAAATTAATATATATTATAATATATTTTTTTTATTAAAAATATAATATTTGTGGGTGTGTGTGGTTGGGGTGTGGTGTGGTGTGTGTATATATGTAAAAGATGAATAAAAAAATAAAAAAATTATAATAATTTTAAAATATATAAATTTTTATTTAATTTTTTATACATACACACCCCCAACCCCCCCCACACCACACACAACACACCCACACACACAAATTATACAAAAAAATTATATATTTTTTTATATATTATTATATATATATAAAAAAATTATATAATTATTATATATTTATATTAAAAAGTGTATAAGTGTAGTATAAATTATATAAAATTTTCAATAAAACATACACACACAACCACACCACACCACACACCAAAACCACACAACACCACACACCCCCCACAAGATATATAAAAATTTTATATATATTATATTATAATATTATTAATATATTATAATTATATAATGCAAATTTCTGCACCCCCACCCCACCACACCACCGACGCACGCACCCACGCAACACAACACAGACACACACCAACAAACAAATATATATATATATATATTTATATAAATATAAATATTATTTTATTTTCATATAATCTATCTATCTTCTATATATATATTTTAAAAAAAAAAATATATTTATAATTGTGTATAAATTTTGTTAAATTAATCATCCCAGGTGGTGGTGTGTGGTGGTTGGTTGTATGTATAAAATGTTTGAAATTTTAAAATTTTAATTATATTTATAATATATTAAGTGGGGTGTGGGTGGTGGTTTGTTGGTGTTGTGTTGTGGTGTGGGTTTTTTTTTTTTTTTTAAATTAAAAATAAACCCCCACACACCCCCACAAAACACACACACACACACCACACAACACACAACCCCCAAATATATATATTTTATTTTATATATAAAATTTATTTATTTATATATATATATTTTTTACAATTTCACAACACACACACCAACACACAACACACACACACACACACACACCCCACAAAAATAATTTTTTATAAATTTATATTTAAATTTTTTATTTTATCTAAAAATTTTTAATTTTTTTAATATATAATAAAAATTATAATATATAAAATTAATTGGTTAATAGGGGTTTTTTTAAAAATAATACATAAACATACATACATAATACTACACACACACCACCCCCCACACACACCAAACACACCACACACACCACACACCACAACACACACACACCACCCAAACCCCACACCACAATTATATTATAAATATTATATAATATTTACATATATTATATTAAGGAAAAAAAAAAATATATATATTATATTATATTATATTATATATAATATAAATATATAAATTATAAATAATTTATATATATATATATTTAATATATTATATATATTTTTTTTTTTTGGGGGTTTGGGGGTGGGGGTGTGTGTGTGGGGGTGTTTTTATGGAAAAAAATATTATATATATATAAATTAATATTATAAAAAATTTTTTATTTTAATACAAACACAAACACACACACACAACACACCCCACCCCCAAAATATTATATATATATTAATAATATAATATATATAATAATTATATAAATTTATATATTTATATCTATATATTTTATTATTAATAATTTTTTAAAGGATCTTTAATAAATATATATAAATAAAAAATATAAAAAAAAAAAAAAAAAAAGGGGGGGGGGGGGGGGGTTTTTTTTTTTTTTTTTTTTTTTTTAGTTATATTTTATATTATTTAAAAACAAAAACCAAAAAAAAAAAAAAAAAATAAAAAAAAAAAAAAAAAAAAAAAATTTTATAATATAATATATATATATATTTAATATATTATTATATATATATTAAATTTTTTTTGTTTTTTTTTTTTTTTTTTTTTTTTTTTTTTTTTATATGTTATAAATTTTTAAAATAATAATCATTTATTTTATTTATTTTTTTATTTTTTTGTTGGGTGTGTGGTGTGTGTGTGGTGGGTTGTGTTGGTGTGTGTGGTGTGTGTGGGTTTTTTTTTTTAAAAAAATTTTTATTATTAATTTATAATTTTATTATATTAAAAAAAAAAAAAAAATTTTTTTTTTTGTTTTTTTTTTTTTAAATTTTTATTTTTTTATTTTTTAACAACAAACCCCCCCCCCCCCCCTTTTTTAAATTTATTTTTTATAAATTTTATTGTTTTTATATTTTTAGATTAATTTTTATATTATATAAATAATATATATTTTTATTTGTTTTGTGTGTGTGTTGTGTTTGTGTTGTGGTGTGGGGGGTGTGTGTGGTGTGGGGTTTTTAAAATAATATTATATATAATAATTTTATTATATATATATATTATTATATTATATAATATAAAAAAGTTTTTTTTTTTTTTTTTTTTTTTTTTTTTTATATTATTTTTTTTTTTAAATTTTTACAAATCTTAATTTTTTTATATATTTTTAAAATTTTTTTATAATATATTTTATATATCTATATTTTTTTTTAATTTTTAAATAATAATATATATTATTTATGTGTGGTTGTGTGTTGTGTGGGTGTGTGGGTGTGTGGGTGGTGTGGTGGTTTTTTTTTTTTTTTTTTTTTATTATTTTTTTTTATTTATTATATTAATTTTTAAAAACACCCAAAACACCCAAAAAAAAAAATAATTTTAAATATTATTAATATAATATTTAATATAATATAAAAAGGATAGTTTTAAAAAAAAAAATATATAAATTTTATTAAAAATTAATATAATATATATATAAGATATTTTTATTTTTTTTTTTTTTTTTTTTTTTAGAAAATATATTTTTTTATTAATATTTTATATAAAAATTTTTTATAATTTTTTTGGGGGGGGTGTGGGTGGGGTGTGTGTGGTGTGTGTGTGTGGTGTGTGTTGGGGTTTTGTGGGTTTTTATTATTTTTTATATTTTATATAATTAATAAAAAATTATATATTTTATATTTGTGTGTGTGGGGGTGTTGTGTTTGGGGGTGGGGGGGTGTGGGGTTGGGTGTTGGGTGTGTGTGTGTGGGGGGTGGGGGTTTTTTATTATATAAATTTATAAAAATTAAATAATTAAAAAATTATTTTTATACAAATTACACCCACACACCACACAACCCCCACCACACACACACACAAACAAATAAATTATATATTAAAATAATAAATAATATTTCATATCATATATTAAAATACAAACACCCACACACACACAACCCCCTGTTAGTATATATATTTATACATCATACTTTACACAATTTAAAAAAATTATAATAAAATATAAAATAAAAATAAATATTTTATTATTTATATAAATAAATAAAATTATATATATAAAAATTTAAAAATTTTAGTGTGTTGGTGTGGTGTGTGTTGTGGGGTGTGTGTGTGTGTGTGTGGGTTTTGTGGGTGGGTGTGTTTGTTTTTTAAAAATCTTATTATTATTTTATTAATTTAAATTTTTTTTTAAAAAATTTGGGTGTGTGTGTGTGTGTGGTGGTGTGTGTTTTGTGTGTGGTGTTTGTGTGTGTATTTTAAAATATTATTTTTAAATATTTATATATATATTTTTTATATTTACAACCCCCACCACCCAACACACCCCCACACCCACACCCACACACCCAAACCCCATTTATTTTTTATATTAAAATTTTATAAATTATATTTTATTTAAAAATTTAAATTTTATCTACAAAATTTATAAAATTTTATTATATTTATATATTATTATTTTATTTTTTTATTTTTTTATATAGTTGGGGGGGAATTAATAATATTTATTTTTTTTATATATTTTATTTATTAAAAATAAAAATATATAAAATTTATAAAAATATATAATTGGTGGTGGTGGGTTGGGTTTTGGGGTTTTTGGGGTGTGTGTGTGGGGGTTGGGTTGTGTTGTTTTTGGTTGCTAATTATATATTTTATAAAATATAAAATTATAAAATATATATAATAATAGTTTGTTGGGGTGGGTGGGGGTGTGGTGGGGGGGTGTGGGGGGGGGGGGGGGGGGGGGGGGGTGTGTGTTTGGGTGGTTTTTTTTTGTTTTTAAATTTTATTTAATAAAATATTTAAAACAAAATAAAACACAAAACACACACACCCCACACACCCACCACACCACACACACACAATATAATAATATTAAATTATATAATTAATATAAAAAATATATTATATAAAAATTTTATATAAAAAAAAAAATTTATTTTATTTTTATTTATTTATAAATTTAAAAATATATATATTATATATAATAATATATATTATATAATTTTAAATATATATATATAATAATAATAATAAATTAATATTTATTATATAATAATAGTTTTTTTTTTTGGGTTTTTTTTTTTTTTATTATAAATTTTTTATAAAATTATTAAATTTAACTTAATTATAAAAATTTAAATTTTTATTTTAATTTGTGTGGTGGGGGTTGTGTGGTGTGTGTGGGGTGGTGTGTGGTTTTGTGGTTTGGGGGTGTGGGGTGTTTGTTAAAAAATTAAATAATAAATAAATTTTAAAAATATAATATATTTAAATTTAAAGGTTGGGGGGGGGGGTTTGGTTTGGTGTGGGGGGTTTTTGTGTTTTAATTTATAATTTCATATTTTATTATATAATATATTAAAATTTTATATATATAAAAAATAAAAAAATAAAAAATTTTTTTTTTTGGGGGGTTTTTTTTTTTTTTTTTTGTGTTGTTTTTTTTTTTTTTTTATTATATATAAATATATAATAAAGTTTTTTTAAAAAATTTTTTTTTTGGTTTTTTATTTGGGTTTTATTTTTTGAATTTTTATTTTTTTAATATTTTTATTTTTTTCACAAGTTTTTTAAAAACCCTTTTTTCCCAAAAATTTTTTTTTTTTTTTTTGGGGGTTTGGTTTGGGGGGGGGGGGGGGGGGGGGGGCGGCTTTTTTGGGGTTTTTGGGGTTAAAAATTTTTATCTAATAAAAGGGTGGGGGGGTTTTGCCCGGGTTGGGTTTTTTGTTTGTGAAATAAAATAAAAAAAAAATTTTAATTTTTTAATATTTATCTTTAAAATAAATAAAACCCCAAACAATTTTTTCCCCCACAAAAAAGGGCGCGGGAACTTCTCCCCGGGCAACCAAAAGGCCACCATTTTTTTTTTTTTAAAATTTAAAATTTTTAAAAAATCAAAAAAGTTATTTAATATTTTTAACTTATTTATTTTTAAATTTTAAGAATTTAAAACTACAAAAAAATTTTTTTTTTTTTTTTTTTAAATAAAAAAAAATTTTATTATTATTATTCCAATTCAAAAATTTTTGTATTTTTTAAAAAAATATTATATATATAATATATTAATATATTATATAATTGGTGGTGTGGTTTGTGTGTGTGTGTGTGTGTTGTGTGTGTGTGGGTGTGTGTGGTATATTAATTATAAAAGATTTTATATAATATATAAATTTTTTATATATAGTATATTATAATTTTATATAAAGTATATAAAAAAATTATAATATAAAAAATTATTAAATAAAAAATATATAAATAAAATTAATATGCACAAAGTATATCATGAAAGGAAACGAGTTATGCAAACATCCACGACGGTATTTTTAGTGGGTTCACGTGAATTTGTCCGATTTCTGGTAGAAGCAGGGTTCACAGGATTACAAAATGGAACTTTATCGGGTCATGCAAAGCCCGGGCAGGGCCAGCACGGGCGGTTCGACCCAGTATCAGGACTTTCTCCTGACCCCCTTGTGAGATCAAAGGGATAAGGAGAATCGAGGGGGGGGGCAAAAGTTCTGTAATTCCCGCCTCTCTCTGGACCACTCATTTCACCTCTCTAATATAAAAACGGAATTTTTCCTCTTTAGATGCACTAATGTATTTCCCCTTGACAGAAAAGACGTCGGCGCCACTCTTCCTCCGCTGCGACTCACGGGCCCTTTTACATTATCTTCCCTTTTGTTTTCTCAAAAAGGGTTTTAAAAATGTCCGTGAAAGTAAAAAAAACAGTCTATTGCGTAATACTTCTTAAAATTATTAAATTTTAAGACTCTTTGAAGAAAGCCTTTCGAAAGCGGGGGAGAGCGAAAGGGGGAAAAATTGGTGTCGTTTTTTTTGTTTTTTTGCGGGAACCCGAAAGACAAAATTTGGTTTATTATGTATCCACTCCCATGCGGAAGGAGACTTTTGTCTTTTTACTCATATCAACGAAAATGTACTGATTCCATTTCCCGCTTTCATAAAAGATCATCAATATCTATTTTTTGGCTTTATCCTTATAAAACCCTGGTCATATATCTGAACGAGGTTGCTATAAGTTTTATCATCTATAATATTTTATCAAAATATGAAATGAAATTCACTTTATTGCTTACTATTACTGTAATTGCTATTGCCTTTATCAACTTATTGTTAATAATCATTCCCTAATAAAAGCATTGTGTTACCACTGTTAGTGCTTTGTTATGGTGTATGTAACCAATAAGTTCTTATAAATGTGTTTTATAAAAAGACTCTGCTAGTTTTTTTATTCTTTAACTTAGCATACGATTATCGACAAAGCAATCAGTTTTCACGTTGATGATTAAGGATATCTACTTGGTAGGTTGCCGATCCCAAGTCCGGGTAAAAAAGAGAGATGATTACCTAAAAGGTGACACTGGGAGCCTCCGGGCTAGTACAGTGGTAACGTGTCGGCCTCTCATCCGAGGAGTCAGCGGTTCTCGCCCCGCCCAAAGGCGAGAAGTTGCAACTGTCCCCTGGAGGTTACTGCTGTGGTTTGGGCACCACGGGGGTAAGGACTAGGTTCAGCTGAGTCAGCACCAGCTGACACACGTGAGCGAGTCGGCATTACTCGACAAAAGCCGGGCTCCTCTGGCATAGCCCGGGCGGGGGCTAAGCTTCGCATATCGGACTTATCCTTATGTGACACTAGCATTCTCCGGGGAAAGGAACGGGGGGATCCTACCACGTACTCACTCCAAGATCATCACAACATGAAAGTACAATGAAGTATCTGCTGTGATAGCTAATGCCCAAAATTTCTGACAGGGCACCACAAAAAATTGGTAGATTACACATAATCCTCTTTTCGCTTTGTTTGTTTGATTCTGAGTGTCTGTATTAAAGATGTGCAACTTTTTGTAATGGGGGGCAAGTACTATACAGGCAAATTGTCACATATGACGGACTTTTTCCGCAGACGTCGGTGTTAGAATAAAAAACGTTCATCTGAAAGGTTTTACCGTGTGTGTGGCGCAAACATATTGTTACAGCCAAAACAAACGTTAACGAACGCACCATTTAATGTGGATACTATGTATTTTTCTAGTGATGTATGTATGGTTCCCGTAACGGGGCTTTTCGGATGTGGCGGAGTTAACATTCGTCCAGGCTGAGTTTATATAATAAAAAAAAAGTAACTGGAAAAGTGAGAAATTATTTCATCTTTACAATGAAAGAAATTCAGCGCGGCAACGAATGAAACTGAAACACTCACACGACCCCGTCTCTATTGAGCGACGCAGATTTCCGTTCCTGAAGCAGCGGGGACAAAGGCCCGCCGCGGAAAAGTCTCTCGGACCTCTGAGTGAGGATGGTATGGAATAAATTGTCTTGAACCGTTTCCGCTCTCTCTGAGTGGGGTGCTTTTACTTGGGAGACAGTATCTTAATATTAATAATAATAATAATAATAATAAAAATAATAATAATAATAAAAATAATAATAATAAACAACAACAATAGTGATGATATAATAATAGATACAAAAAACAATAATAATAATAACAATAATAAAAAAATAACAACAACAAAAAACAATAATTTAAAAATAAAGATAAAATAAAAAAAACCAATAATAAGATAAAAACAACAAAACAATACCAAACAATAAGTTTAAAAATAATAATGAAAAATAAAAAAAGCAATTAATAATAATTTTATAATACCCCCAGACACACAAAACAAAAATACCCAATTTTTTTTTATGTAATTAGTATGGTGTGTTTTTAATGTATGTATTATATATTAAAATTTTATAATAAAATAAATATTTTATATATATAAAATATATAATTTATATAAAAATGGGTGTAAGTAGGGATGTTTTGGGTTTTGTATATAGATTTATAAAATTTTCATATATATATATATTTTTAATATTATTTATAATATATATTATAATATAAATATAAAATATCTGTGTGTGTATGGGACACACAACCCCACCCCATACACACACACACACACAACACAAACACCCACACACACACACACACCAAACCAAAAACACCTTTTAAATTTATATATTAAAATTATATAGAATATATATATTTTAAAATATGGATGTGTGGTGGTGTGTGGTTGGGTGTTGTGTGTACAAAAACCACAAAAACCCCAAACACACACACAAAAAACACCACACACACACACACCCCCTACCCACACACACACACACACACCACAAAATAAAACACAAAACACAAACACACACCCCAAAAACAACACACCCCCAAAAACACACACACACACACATACACAGGGACATGCACCTACAAAATGCCCCATACACAAAAGAATTTGACTACACACACAAACATAAAAATATATTACACCAAACATACACACAACATTTCACACACACACACACACACACGCAGGGCATACTAATTGTATAACAAAAATAAACACATACTCACCCCCGCGCGCGCACGCAAACATCACACACACACACACACAAAAAAAAACACAAAACCCCAAACCCGACACAACGATATTAATTTAAATATATTATAAATTTTATATATATATTATATATAATATATATATATTTTAATTAAAAAAATTTTTTTGGGGGTGTGTGTGTGTGTGTGTGTGGTGTGGGTGTGTGTATGTGTATATAACATATATTTTATTTTATAAAAATTATATATATAATATAATATATATATATATAAAATATCATAATAAAGGCTGTTAAAGTTTGGGGCAGTCGGGAAACCCCTTTCCCCCAAACCTTCGCCACTCAAATTTGATCTTTCGCCTTTTTTTATAAATTGTACCATAAGCCGCAAACTTTTTTTTGATGTTGGTTCCCCCCAGTCTTGTCTTTTTGGTTTGCCCCCCGTCTTTTTTTTTTATTTTACCGTCCCCCACAGCAAGTCTTTTTCAAATTTTTCTTCTCATCACATGAGCAATAAACTTTTTGTTTCCTTTGTTCAAGATGTCCAACAGCCGGTCTTTACAATTTACTTTTTTCAGCACATCATCATTTGTTTTCTTCTCCGTCCATTTAATATGTAACATTCATCTGTAACACCACATTTCAAAACTATTGACCTTTTTCTTGTCTATCTTCTTCAGCACCCAACACCCAGAAACCATATGACGCAATTGGGAAAACTAATGAGTTCAATAACCTTAGTTTTGTTCATAAGGTAATTCTTCGGCTTTTCCAGATGTTATTGAGAGCAACTGTGGCGTTTTGGCAATGGCAATTCTTCTTTTTTATCTCCAGTGAATCATCATATGTATTAGTTAAAACAGCTCCAAGATAAGTGAACTCTTTCACATTTTCTACAACCACTCCATTGATTGTAACATGCTCATCATCGTTCACTGTCGGTTATCTTCGAATCTTCATGATCTTAGTTTTCTTGGCATTAAGAAACAAACCAGCCTTTTCGCTTGCTTCTCTAACTTTATCTAAAAGTTGTTGTAGTTCAATGATACTGCTGGCAATTAAAACTATATCATCAGCATATCTTAAATTTGATATTTTGTATCCTCCAACATCTACAGTTCCTTCAAAATTCTCTGAAGCATCTCTCATAATTGCTTCAGAATATATATTAAAAAGGTGCAGAGATAGAATGCAACCTTGCCGCAGTCCTTGGTTGACTTTAAACCATTCTG
>NW_023638682.1:37500-46252 GCF_015228065.2 Penaeus monodon
TGGACAAAAGCTGGACGAAGTGATCTTCGATTTACTCCTGCGTTCAGCCGAAGGTAAACGCCTACGTCAACTGCTGGAAGAGGCCCCCGCAACCCGTCCATATAAGGTTTCCCGAAGGTACACAAGCCAGGCGTCCCGATGAGACCGATCACCTCTGGTATTGGCAGCGTTCCCCATCGTTTGGCTAAGTATTTGGCTAAACTGCTCTCCGGTGCTATGGGGGTCATCAGTGATTCCCACCTGAAGAATTCCGGGGACCTTATCAGACGTCTTCAGAATTCCGGGTGTAAAATTAAAAGCTTGCTAGTTTTGATGTAAAATCCCTCTTTACCAATGTACCCACAGACGGAGCAGTCCGAGCAGTCGAGGGAGTCACCAGCTCCATGACAGATGCAGAACTTCCGCTGCCGAGACACCACTCCGTTCGCCTAGTGAAGTTATGCGTGGACTTCGGCTACTTCGAATTTGCTGAGGAAGAATACCAGCAGATTAGTGGTCTTGCCGTGGTCTCTCCCCTAAGTGCAGTCATGGCCTGCCTGTTCATGGAGATGCTGGAGAGGGATAACTACAAGGATATAATCGGCAGACATTCAACTTGGTTTCGTTACGTCAATGTCCCCGAGAAGGTTGTGCTTGCAACAATATATTGACGCGGCTCAACTCCGTTCACGAGAAAATCCAGTTCACTGTGGAGGAGAAGGAGGAGGATCAGAAATTACCTTTCCTGGCCGACGTTTTTCTGTATACAGAAAGCCTACAATTAAAGATGATTATATCCATTATTACTCCACCCACAGCAACAAAACAGAATCTGGTGTTGTAACTGGCTTCTTCCTCAGAGCACTGAGGATCTGCAGCCCTGAATTTCTTGAGGATGAGGTTGCCTATTAATTAATTCTTTCATGAAACACAATCATACTCTCAAGTCAGACTCTGCACCCTCTTCTAATAATGTTCTCATATTTCCGTCATGTAGCATTTCCCAGGCGATCAAGAGATACTTCGGCAAGACAGTGAGACTCGCCAGCACATACGGGGAAAGATACATGACTTAATACGAGGCAGAAAGCAGCCCGAAAGCAACCCTTGTAGTGTTGTATATCGCTTTTCCTGCAGCAGATGCGATACAGCATACTTTGGGGAAACAGGCCGTGGTTTCAGCACCAGGATCAGCAAACATCGAGCTGACATCCATCACCACAGGACTTCCAATGCCATGGTGGTACATGTAGATGAAGCTGGACATCTACCGTACTGGAAGGAAGCAGAAATAGTCCATGGAGGACTGAACAAACAAAAAAGACAAATTATGGAAGCAGCATACATCCCGACGGAAAATAATGTTAACACGGCATCGGGCAGCTTCAGATTATCCAAGGTCACGGCAACAATTATATAAACAACAGGTGGGAGGTCACAGTCATCAGATGTTTCGTCAGCTCACGTCTGATATATATTTACTCTGTAGTTTCTTTGATGTATGTATTTCTGACAAAAATACAATCGAAACTGGTCAAATAATCTCTTGTATTGTAAAGCTATACCATTCTCATTCATACCTTTTATACATCTGTCAACATGAATACGGTTCATACACACACACATATATATTATATATATATATATATATATATATATATATATATATATATATATATATATATATATATATATATATATATATATATATATATATATATATATATATTTTATATATACATGTGTGAATGGAAAAAATACTCTTCCGTGCTGAAACAATGGAAGAAAAACCCACAATACAAAAACTAGATTTATTGAAAATGAGACTACAGTTTCGAAATCCACCTGGATTCCATCTTCAGGTCTGAAGAGGAAAGGGAGAGGAGGGGGTATAAAAGAGAGAGAGGAGAGGCAACGCGGTAACACGGGGCAGGTGAGGAGAGACGAACGGAAGCAGAGGGAGGTCACATCAGGTCGGAGGATCGGGCGGACTATGCGCCGGGTGCCCAGCATACGGGAGAAGGCGGAAGATATGGGAAGCAAGTTGACTATCAGCAGGAGAAAAGCCGTTGTTCGAGTTGAAATTAGGCAGCAGCTTTATTAGGGAGGATTCCACCAGTCTGCGGGAGTGGACATCAGCGGAAGGAAAGACAATTCCCGCTGCTGACCAGTCTACCTGATGGCCAGTGTCCCATTGGTGGCAAAAGAGGGCGTTGTTGTTGTGTCCTCTGGATACAGCGTACTTATGTTGAGACAGACGATCGGGAAGACTGGCGCTTGTTTCGCCAAAATACTGTGAAGTTTGTTGCCCAAGGGAACAATGTGCAAGTCGGTGACTCAAACCCTCAAACTCAAGTTATCGTGACAGTCTTTGAGCTGATGTTCTAACCACACACACACACATATATATTTATGTTGTATATATATATATATATATGTATATATACATATATATACATATATACATGTATTATATATGTACATACATATGTATAAAAGCATATACATATATTTACATATATATATATAAGTAGATACTAAAATGCCAAAAACGGAGGATGACCTTGAGGATGACGTAACACACTCCCGGATATAACCATGCCATAACCTTGAGGATGACGTAACACATTCCTTGAGGATGACGTAACACACTCCCGGATATAGCCATGCCATAACCTTGAGGATGACGTAACACATTCCCGCGGATATAGCCATGCCATAATCTTGAGGATGACGTAACACATTCCCGCGGATATAGCAGTGCAATGACCTCGAGGATGACCATGAGGATGACGTAACACACTCCCGCAAGATATGGGTATACTATAACCTTGAGGATAACGTAACGCACCCCGCAATTGTAGAAGGTGATTGGATACTGACATAACACGCGTTTTCTTTTTTGTTTTGTTTTGTTGTTTTTTGTTTTATCTTCATTTTGATGTTACGACCAGACCCTTCAGAATACGTTACAATATACCTCCATGACGTCATAACCCCACCCTGTAAGGGTGCATTTTAACTCCATGATGGGATGAACACACCTCATACTATTGCATTCTTGTTTAATTTCTTCAACCTCTATGAACATAGGCATTTATTCGGTACATCATAGGTACGTAAAAATAATACATCAACTAGTTAACATATTTATTAAATATACATAAAACACATCTTATTATTAACATATTATATAGTCAAATACTCACACACACACACACACACACACACACACACACACACACACATATATATATATATATATATATATATATATATATATATATATATATATATATATATACAGAGTAAAAAAAATCATCAAAAACCATCAAGAAAGATATGGATTTAGAGTTATAAAATCTTCTTCCTCACCTTCTTCATCTATATCATTAATGAATGAGCTACTGTAAGGTTCGTTGACATCATCATCATCATCACATGTAGCTTCATCGTGGATAAAACTATCTACAAATCTACACCTCTTCTTGAGCGAATCGCCACCTTTTCTCTCGACAGTATCATGATTTGCAGAAAAATTACTATCGGTTAGACTTTCTCGCTTTTCCCACAAAGACATTATAATCTTAGATGAATCACTACTATTACATTTGCTTGATTTTCCTTTTCTTTCCACTCTAATACCTTCCTCCTCCTCCACCTCCTCTTCCCGGGCATCAATATCGCTAATAGGTAAAGGATACCCATAAGCAACACTTTCTTGAGAATTGAGATAGAATCTCTTATCATCAAAGTTACTCAAACCTCTCTTAACATTTCGTGTTGTAAACATTACCCCTTTTTTTATTAAGGATAGAATGCTGGATAAACTTATGATCAATGGAATTAAAAAGAATGTCCTTAAACATCTCATGTGTAAGTCTCTTTTTCTCAACTCTCGGAATACCTTTCACAGCAATTTCACATTTGTCATCTTCGAGTAAAACAGAGTACATTTTCGGGCGTAAACACACGACCTCCTTGATAAGTTGATGTCCCGTCTCGATTTATAAAAGTCCAAGCTGACCTTTCCTGCTGTTATTATACAATTCATGGTCAGCAGAAAAGTTCGAACGATCGATATAATCTCTTAATGGATAGTTAAGAAGCTCACTTTTCAAATCTTCAATCTCCAGAGATAAAATAAAGCCGTCAGTATCACTATAAATGAGAGAAGCACGTTCTCCATAATGATCTTTCATAACCGTATACCAGAAATGATATAAATGATACTTAACTAGATCTAAAATGTGGTACCCAATATATTGAGGTTGGTTCATATAAACAATGGGAGTTTTACTGATGGTAGTTACCCTATTTGTTCGCAGAGGAATCATCCTCTGGAAATGGGGATCTCTGACAGCAGTGAGACATTTACCTTTTCTGGTAATAACTTTTGTTTTCAGGGATCTATTTAGCGGGTTTAGCAAGCATCTCCCAAAAATACTATTACTCAGACATTTGAACGCCATCTGCCTGCTCTTCCCCACAGCTCGTGCTCGTTTCTCGACGTTACCTCTAATAAAAGGTTCGAGGAATTTTTTCTGAGACAGAGTGAACTCGAGCAACTTCCAAACCTAGCGTCATCAATAATTGCAACAACTGAAGTGAAACGAGGTAATTGGTCTGAGGGAGGTGTGAAGCAACTAATTTCTTGTTTTTGCGAGGGTATTTCAATTGACGATCACCTATTAGTTTTTTTTTTCTGATAGTCAGATAACAGCTTAAAGTCTATATTCAAATGATTTAAAGCTAGGGGTAATTCATCTGTTCTTTTAGCAACCTCCGAGGACACCAGTAAGGTATCTATGAGAAGCCAGTAGGATATCTCGGCATCAGGATTATGATTAGCAATACCTTTCTCTAAAAAAATTGCATTTCCCCTACATTTAATTCCCGAATGTCTCCTACGGGTAAGTTATAACTCGTGCAGCATGCGTAAAGACTATTGAAATCAATATAAAGACTATAATTGCCTTTTTGATTTGCTGCAATGTTACCTAGTTCCTTATTATATACGATGAAAAAATTGCGAACAACGATTGTAAAACCCCCTCTAACGTTATCTCTAATTAGTTTTCTCTAACCCAGAATCCGATATCAGCTCAATCAATAATTTGCTCGACATTAAAAAAGAATCAAAACCGTATCCAGGTAAGGATACATAATTAACACAGCCGAGACCATAACTATCACGCAGGCAGGCTCGCCATGAAGAAAAACAATCAGCTGACATTCCTACGTCGCAAACTAAATAGCAGAGAAGGTAATCGCGCAGCGAAGTACACCCGCATAATCGACAAAGGTCGAGCGCGTGCTGATAATCCTCATCTGAAATGTGCTCCTGAGTCAACACATTTAAAAAAAAATCTTCTTGCGGTGGGAGCGATGCTTTCTCCAGTTTGGATTCGTCATCTAAATAATGTTTGCTTCCCCGATAGAAGATAAACATGGGAAGCGCTAGGAAGGTGATAAATCATATGTTTCGAATAAAACAAGGCTCCCCCTGACTCAGTGTGAGTCTTGAAAATGTTCGCTAGACTAGCACTCATAAAAGCCATACTATCCAAGAAACCCAAGTCCCCAATTCGAACTTGATAATATTTTACCCTTTGATTGGGTAAGACCTGAATCAGTATGTCAAGTTAATTCCTTTAAAATAATAGATATATCATAGCTCATATTGTGAGCTAAAACAGGTAATAGTTTTTTCTGGTTTTGCATCTGAAGGTTACAACGCGGGCAACATGCACCTAAATAATTGTTTCGGCGCATCATGTGATCATGATGTCGATTTTTTCTCGCTCCTTCGGTAAAGCGAATACCGCACACACAGCATGCACCTGCCTCTTTGAACTTTCGGATATCCTCCCGTCATGTGAAGAGGGTAGTAGGGAATATTTTTTTAATACTCACCCAAACACATATATCATTCAATGAAATGAGTCGATGCATCGGACCCACAATACTGAAAAGAATCTATGACTCGCCTTTACACCAGAGTTGTTAGTTATATCACCACAGTTTTTATCAGCAATGCATTCCATATCAAAGACAGCTACATGTGAGGGAGGATAGCTTTTATGCGGATGTGCAAAAAATCGGTAACTACCTGGATTAGGATAAACAACGGTTTGAGAAACGTCACAGAATTTACAATGCTCGTCATACAACATCTGATCACTCACAGCAGTTAGACATAACCGACAATAATATTTCTTAACAGATCGCGTAAATCGCGATATAAATAGGTGAAAATCCTGAATGAGAACGCAGTGGGACTCTCCTAGCAATAACAAAGGAACAATTCCATTGAGGTTTTTATCTAATACCTTCTTTGCTAAAGTAATCATGGCTTTTCGAGAGACTCCTGCAAGTTTTTGCTTATAATCTCCCCAAATTCCGATCAGATTTTTATAATGGGAGGGGGATTCCCCAGTGTTTCTCTATGTGTAATCAGCATTTTCCGGAAGTATTCCGAATTTAACAGCAAAAACCCGATAGGGTCATGTGATACATTTTTTGGGGAATCGAAAAATGTAAAACACAAACCATACCCCCCCCCCCCCATATACGCACTCTATGTTGCTGATGTGGGGTCCTTCTCCATCGTCATCATCAACTCTAAATCTTACAGCATATTTATATGCGGTTGTGGAAGCATGAGGGTTACTCAGAAGACCTTGACGGCGTGTGTGTGTGTGTGTGTGTGTATGTGTGTGCGTGCGTGTGTGTGTGTGTGTGTGTGTGTGTGTGTGTGTGTGTGTGTGTGTGTGTGTGTGTGTGTGTGTGTGTGTGTGTGTATGTGTGTAAACACATCCTCTCGTAATAGAATTTTATATCTCCATACTTTTTTTCAATGTTTTTTGTTTTTGAATCATGAATATAAATTATCGATGTTACAGTTCGGGTGTGTTTGATTTGTTTTCCCGACCGAGTCGGATCATTGTAGCAGGATGTTCAAACCTTTGTCGATTATGCGGGTGTACTTCGCTGCGCGATTACCTTCTCTGCTATTTAGTTTGCGACGTAGGAATGTCAGCTGATTGTTTTTCTTCTTGGCGAGCCTGCCTGCGTGATAGTTATGGTCTCGGCTGTGTTAATTATGTATCCTTACCTGGATACGGTTTTGATTCTTTTTTAATGTCGAGCAAATTATTGATTGAGCTGATATCGGATTCTGGGTTAGAGAAAACTAATTAGAGATAACGTTAGAGGGGGTTTTACAATCGTTGTTCGCAATTTTTTCATCGTATATAATAAGGAACTAGGTAACATTGCAGCAAATCAAAAAGGCAATTATAGTCTTTATATTGATTTCAATAGTCTTTACGCATGCTGCACGAGTTATAACTTACCCGTAGGAGACATTCGGGAATTAAATGTAGGGGAAATGCAATTTTTTTTAGAGAAAGGTATTGCTAATCATAATCCTGATGCCGAGATATCCTACTGGCTTCTCATAGATACCTTACTGGTGTCCTCGGAGGTTGCTAAAAGAACAGATGAATTACCCCTAGCTTTAAATCATTTGAATATAGACTTTAAGCTGTTATCTGACTATCAGAAAAAAAAAAAACTAATAGGTGATCGTCAATTGAAATACCCTCGCAAAAACAAGAAATTAGTTGCTTCACACCTCCCTCAGACCAATTACCTCGTTTCACTTCAGTTGTTGCAATTATTGATGACGCTAGGTTTGGAAGTTGCTCGAGTTCACTCTGTCTCAGAAAAAAATTCCTCGAACCTTTTATTAGAGGTAACGTCGAGAAACGAGCACGAGCTGTGGGGAAGAGCAGGCAGATGGCGTTCAAATGTCTGAGTAATAGTATTTTTGGGAGATGCTTGCTAAACCCGCTAAATAGATCCCTGAAAACAAAAGTTATTACCAGAAAAGGTAAATGTCTCACTGCTGTCAGAGATCCCCATTTCCAGAGGATGATTCCTCTGCGAACAAATAGGGTAACTACCATCAGTAAAACTCCCATTGTTTATATGAACCAACCTCAATATATTGGGTACCACATTTTAGATCTAGTTAAGTATCATTTATATCATTTCTGGTATACGGTTATGAAAGATCATTATGGAGAACGTGCTTCTCTCATTTATAGTGATACTGACGGCTTTATTTTATCTCTGGAGATTGAAGATTTGAAAAGTGAGCTTCTTAACTATCCATTAAGAGATTATATCGATCGTTCGAACTTTTCTGCTGACCATGAATTGTATAATAACAGCAGGAAAGGTCAGCTTGGACTTTTATAAATCGAGACGGGACATCAACTTATCAAGGAGGTCGTGTGTTTACGCCCGAAAATGTACTCTGTTTTACTCGAAGATGACAAATGTGAAATTGCGGTGAAAGGTATTCCGAGAGTTGAGAAAAAGAGACTTACACATGAGATGTTTAAGGACATTCTTTTTAATTCCATTGATCATAAGTTTATCCAGCATTCTATCCTTAATAAAAAAAGGGGTAATGTTTACAACACGAAATGTTAAGAGAGGTTTGAGTAACTTTGATGATAAGAGATTCTATCTCAATTCTCAAGAAAGTGTTGCTTATGGGTATCCTTTACCTATTAGCGATATTGATGCCCGGGAAGAGGAGGTGGAGGAGGAGGAAGGTATTAGAGTGGAAAGAAAAGGAAAATCAAGCAAATGTAATAGTAGTGATTCATCTAAGATTATAAGTCTTTGTGGGAAAAGCGAGAAAGTCTAACCGATGTTTTTTTGAACTGACTGCGGAGAGTGGATTAAAGTAATTTGT
>NW_023638683.1:2500-12775 GCF_015228065.2 Penaeus monodon
AATACATTGTCCAACACCACCCAAGACACTTGTACACGTGGTTTTCACCAGACAAAAGAACACGCAACCAAATTGACTACATTGTGCTGAACCAAAAATGGAAAAGTTGCATAAAAAATGCCAAAACAAGACCTGGTGCCGACTGCAACAGTGACCACCAACTACTAACTATCGACTTTAAAATAAGACTCAAAAAGATGGAGCGTCCAACACCACCTCTAAAGCTCGACTACAAAACTCTTGATAAAAATTACAGAATTACAGTGTCAAACAAATTTGAAATACTCAATCAATGTGAAGATGATAAAACACCAAATGAGTTATGGGAAGAAGGAAAAGAACTCCTTCTAAGCACTGCTTAAGGAACTATCGCCAAAAAGAAAAAGAAAAATTCCCCCTGGATATCTGAAAAAACACTAAGTGAAATTGAAACAAGATGCCTAAAATAAAAGGTATCAATAATCCAGTTGAAAAAGTAATTTACAAAAAACAAAATACAAAAATTCAAAGATTATTGCGACAAGATAAGGAAAAATATTTAAATGAACATTGCCAGAGAATTGAAAACTGTTCTATCAATAAGACAACTAAAGAACTCTACCAAGGAGTACGAAACATCACACGAAAATTTAAACCTACTATGGACACTATCAAAACTGAAGATGGACTTCTTTTATGTGATGGAAAAGAAGTCAAAGATAGATGGAATATTGTTCCAACTTATACAAAAGGAATAAAGATCTAACAGCAACATTTATTAGAGTCAATGACAACGAAGATGAACCACCGCCACTGCTGGACGAAGTTATAAAAGCCATAAAAGAAGTAAAGAATAACAAGAGCCCCGGAATAGATGAAATAACAGCAGAACTAATTAAGAATGCTGGCGAAAGTGTTGAATACTTCTTCTACAAACTCTATACAAAAATATGGAATGAAAGAAAATGGCCAGAAGACTGGGTAACATCAGTCTTTACTCCCATACCTAAAAAAGGTGACGCACTCCAATGCAACAATAATAGGACAATTGCATTAATAAGTCACAGCAGCAAAATTTTGTTGAAAATTATTGCTGAAAGAATGAAGTTGAAGTTAAGAGAGGAAATTGCAGACGAACAAGCAGGTTTTCGCCCTGGAAAAGGTACCAGAAACCAGATTCTAAATCTAAAATTGATCATAGAGAAAAACAGAGAACATCAAAAAGACCTATACCTGTGTTTCATCGATTATGTGAAAGCTTTTGATACTGTTGATCACGATATCCTCTGGAATAACATGTACGATATGAAGTTTCCAAAACACATCCAACTAATAAAAGCCTTGTATGACCAACAACAAGCAGCTGTAAGAACCACTTATGGGTTAACAGAATGGTTCGAAGTCAAACAAGGAGTACGACAGGGTTGCATTCTGTCTCCGCACCTCTTTAATATATATTCTGAAACAATTATGAGAGGTGCTCTAGAGAATTTTGAAGGAACTGTGGATGTTGGAGGATACAAAATATCAAATCTGAGGTACGCGATGATATAGTTTTGATTGCCAGCAGTATCACTGAACTACAACAACTTCTAGATAAAGTTAGAGAAGCAAGCGAAAAGGCTGGCTTGTTTCTTAATGCCAAGAAAACTAAGATCATGAAGATTCAAAGATCACCGGCAATGAACAATGATGAACATGTTACAATCAATGGAATGATTGTGGAAAATGTGAAAGAGTTCACTTATCTTGGAGCTGTTTTAACTAATACATATGATGATTCACCAGAGATAAAAAGAAGAATTACCATTGCCAAAAACGCCACAATTGCTCTCAATAACATCTGGAAAGACCGAAGCATTACCTTACGGACAAATCTGAGGTTATTGAACTCATTAGTTTTCCCAATTGCATCATATGGTTCTGAGTGTTGGGTGTGAAGTAGATAGACAAGAAAAAGATCAATAGTTTTGAAATGTGGTGTTACAGACGAGTACTGCGTATTAGCTGGACAGAGAAGAAGACGAATGATGAAGTGCTGAGAAAAATAAATTGTAAAGACCGACTGTTGGACATCTTGAACAAGAGAAAATTAAAGTTTATTGGTCATGTAATGAGAAGTAAAAGTATTGAGAAAAACTTGCTGACAGGGATGGTGATAGGAAACAGAGGAAGAGGCAAACCGAAGACAAGACTGAGCGACAATATCAAAGATATTTGCGGGCTGTCGATGGTACAAGTGGAAAGAAAAGCGTAAGATCGAGTTTAGTGGCGAAGGATGGTGGAGAGGTCCACGGCTGCTCAAACATGAGCATACCGTTATTGATGATGATTATTATTATAATTAAGATGATATTAATGGTAATAGAAATAATAATAAGAAAAAGAAGAATTATTATAATAATCATATTAATATGATAATACTTATAATAGTAATAATAGTAATAATAATAACAATGATGATAATAATGATAATAATACGATAATAAATAATTATTATTATAATACTAATACTAATACTACTAATAATAATGATAACACCAATAATGTTAATACCAGTCGCTTTTACAATGAGAAATCAGCGATATCCTGATAAAAAAACGCAACACTGGTCGGAGAAAACAAAAGAAAATCGCGCAGACAAAATCCCAACGGAGGCCGCGCGCTCACCCGAAGGGAACGGAGCGCGGATAACAGTGCCATTAAAAGCTTAATTATAATGTCATTATGTCAATGTCGGTGCGGGCAGGTACATCTGGGGTTATTTTACCATGCGATTATTATGTTGGCGTATGAGGGACTCATCATGCAGTTTATTTTCCATAATGTTGGATTGTATTGCCATGCAGGTCTGCGTAGAGCGCGTAATCGATTCGGATCCCAAAACAAAGGGGGCTTTAATTAAGAAATTCGTCGCGATAACGAATATATAAATATAAAATAATAAATATAATATAATCTATATATTATATATATATATATATATATTAGTATAATATATATAATATATAATATATATAGTATATTATATATATATATATATATAGTTAATATAATAATATATATATAATAATTTAGTTAATAATAATATTAATATTATAATTTTATATATTAAATTTTTTATATAATATATAATATATATATATAATACATATATATAATATATAATATATATATATATATATATATATATAATATATATATTAATAAATATTATATATATATATTTTATATATATATAAATTTTTATATTTATTTAATTTTTATTTATAATTCGTTATCGCGACGAATTTTTAAATTTAAAACCCCTTGTTTTGGGATCCGAATCGATTACGCGCTCACGCAGGGCTGCAGGGAAACAATCCAACATTATGGAAAAAAAAACTGCTGATGAGTCCCCTCATACGCCAACATAATAATGCATGTAAAAAAACCCCAGATGTACCCGCCCGCACCGACATGACATAAGACATTATAATTTAAACTTTTAATGGCACGTTATCCGCGCTCCCTTCCCCCCGGGGAGCGCGCGGCCTCCGTTGGGATTTTTTCCCCGGGGGCGATTTTCTTTTTTTTTCTCCGACCAGTGTGCTTTTTTTTTTAGGATACGCGATTCTCATTGTAAAAACGACCCGGGATTAACATTTTTGGTGTTTTCATATTTTTAGTAGTATTGTATTAATATTATAATAATAATTATTATTATGATTATTTTCATATTTCATCATTTTTATTTTTTTAAATATTATACTATTATAAGATTTTCATATTTAAATGATTATTATAATAATTCTTTTTTCTTATTTTATTTTTATTACCCTTAAAATCATCTTAATTATAATAAAAATCAATAAAACGGTATGCCATGTTTTAGCAGCCGTGGACCTCTCCCCATCCTTTGCCACTAAACTCGATCACGCTTTTTTTTCCACTTTTACCATCGACAGCCCGCAAAAACTTTTTATTGTCGCTCAGCTGTCTTCGGTTTGCCTCTTCCTCTGTTTCCCATCACCATCCCGTCAGCAAGTTTTTCTCAAAAACCTTTTTCTTTTCATTACATGACCAATAAATTAATTTTTCTTGTTCAAGAGTCCAAACAGTGGTCTTACAATTATTTTTCCCTTTAAGCCTCTCTTCCCCTTCCGTCCTTTCCCCTTCCAAAAAAGTCAATGTTTTGAAATGTGGTGTTACAGACGGTACTGCGTATTAGCTGGACAGAGAGAACGAATGATGAAGTGCTGAGAAAAATAAATTGTAAAGACCGACTGTTGGACATCTTGAACAAGAGAAAATTAAAGTTTATTGGTCATGTAATGAGAAGTAAAAGTATTGAGAAAAACTTGCTGACAGGGATGGTGATAGGAAACAGAGGAAGAGGCAAACCGAAGACAAGACTGAGCGACAATATCAAAGATATTTGCGGGCTGTCGATGGTACAAGTGGAAAGAAAAGCGTAAGATCGAGTTTAGTGGCGAAGGATGGTGGAGAGGTCCACGGCTGCTCAAACATGAGCATACCGTTATTGATGATGATTATTATTATAATTAAGATGATATTAATGGTAATAGAAATAATAATAAGAAAAAGAAGAATTATTATAATAATCATATTAATATGATAATACTTATAATAGTAATAATAGTAATAATAATAACAATGATGATAATAATGATAATAATACGATAATAATAATTATTATTATAATACTAATACTAATACTACTAATAATAATGATAACACCAATAATGTTAATACCAGTCGCTTTTACAATGAGAAATCAGCGATATCCTGATAAAAAAACGCAACACTGGTCGGAGAAAACAAAAGAAAATCGCGCAGACAAAATCCCAACGGAGGCCGCGCGCTCACCCGAAGGGAACGGAGCGCGGATAACAGTGCCATTAAAAGCTTAATTATAATGTCATTATGTCAATGTCGGTGCGGGCAGGTACATCTGGGGTTATTTTACCATGCGATTATTATGTTGGCGTATGAGGGACTCATCATGCAGTTTATTTTCCATAATGTTGGATTGTATTGCCATGCAGGTCTGCGTAGAGCGCGTAATCGATTCGGATCCCAAAACAAAGGGGGCTTTAATTAAGAATTCGTCGCGATAACGAATATATAAATATAAATATAAATAAATATATATATATATATATATATATATATATATATATATATATATGTATGTATATATATATATATATATATATATATATATATATATATATATATATATATATATATATGTATATATATATATATATATATATATTATATAATATATATATACATATATATAATATATATATATTATATATATATATATATATATAATATTATATATATATATATATATTATATATATATATATATAATATATATATATATATATATATATATATTATATATATTTATTTATATTTATATTTATATATTCGTTATCGCGACGAATTCTTAATTAAAGCCCCTTTGTTTTGGGATCCGAATCGATTACGCGCTCTACGCAGACCTGCATGGCAATACAATCCAACATTATGGAAAATAAACTGCATGATGAGTCCCTCATACGCCAACATAATAATCGCATGGTAAAATAACCCCAGATGTACCTGCCCGCACCGACATGACATAATGACATTATAATTAAGCTTTTAATGGCACTGTTATCCGCGCTCCGTTCCCTTCGGGTGAGCGCGCGGCCTCCGTTGGGATTTTGTCTGCGCGATTTTCTTTTGTTTTCTCCGACCAGTGTTGCGTTTTTTTATCAGGATATCGCTGATTTCTCATTGTAAAAGCGACTGGTATTAACATTATTGGTGTTATCATTATTATTAGTAGTATTAGTATTAGTATTATAATAATAATTATTATTATCGTATTATTATCATTATTATCATCATTGTTATTATTATTACTATTATTACTATTATAAGTATTATCATATTAATATGATTATTATAATAATTCTTCTTTTCTTATTATTATTTCTATTACCATTAATATCATCTTAATATAATAATAATCATCATCAATAACGGTATGCTCATGTTTGAGCAGCCGTGGACCTCTCCACCATCCTTCGCCACTAAACTCGATCTTACGCTTTTCTTTCCACTTGTACCATCGACAGCCCGCAAATATCTTTGATATTGTCGCTCAGTCTTGTCTTCGGTTTGCCTCTTCCTCTGTTTCCTATCACCATCCCTGTCAGCAAGTTTTTCTCAATACTTTTTACTTCTCATTACATGACCAATAAACTTTAATTTTCTCTTGTTCAAGATGTCCAACAGTCGGTCTTTACAATTTATTTTTCTCAGCACTTCATCATTCGTCTTCTTCTCTGTCCAGCTAATACGCAGTACTCGTCTGTAACACCACATTTCAAAACTATTGATCTTTTTCTTGTCTATCTACTTCAACACCCAACACTCAGAACCATATGATGCAATTGGGAAAACTAATGAGTTCAATAACCTCAGATTTGTCCGTAAGGTAATGCTTCGGTCTTTCCAGATGTTATTGAGAGCAATTGTGGCGTTTTTGGCAATGGTAATTCTTCTTTTTATCTCTGGTGAATCATCATATGTATTAGTTAAAACAGCTCCAAGATAAGTGAACTCTTTCACATTTTCCACAATCATTCCATTGATTGTAACATGTTCATCATTGTTCATTGCCGGTGATCTTTGAATCTTCATGATCTTAGTTTTCTTGGCATTAAGAAACAAGCCAGCCTTTTCGCTTGCTTCTCTAACTTTATCTAGAAGTTGTTGTAGTTCAGTGATACTGCTGGCAATCAAAACTATATCATCGGCGTACCTCAGATTTGATATTTTGTATCCTCCAACATCCACAGTTCCTTCAAAATTCTCTAGAGCACCTCTCATAATTGTTTCAGAATATATATTAAAGAGGTGCGGAGACAGAATGCAACCCTGTCGTACTCCTTGTTTGACTTCGAACCATTCTGTTAACCCATAAGTGGTTCTTACAGCTGCTTGTTGTTGGTCATACAAGGCTTTTATTAGTTGGATGTGTTTTGGAAACTTCATATCGTACATGTTATTCCAGAGGATATCGTGATCAACAGTATCAAAAGCTTTCACATAATCGATGAAACACAGGTATAGGTCTTTTTGATGTTCTCTGTTTTTCTCTATGATCAATTTTAGATTTAGAATCTGGTTTCTGGTACCTTTTCCAGGGCGAAAACCTGCTTGTTCGTCTGCAATTTCCTCTCTTAACTTCAACTTCATTCTTTCAGCAATAATTTTCAACAAAATTTTGCTGCTGTGACTTATTAATGCAATTGTCCTATTATTGTTGCATTGGAGTGCGTCACCTTTTTTAGGTATGGGAGTAAAGACTGATGTTACCCAGTCTTCTGGCCATTTTCTTTCATTCCATATTTTGTATAGAGTTTGTAGAAGAAGTATTCAACACTTTCGCCAGCATTCTTAATTAGTTCTGCTGTTATTTCATCTATTCCGGGGCTCTTGTTATTCTTTACTTCTTTTATGGCTTTTATAACTTCGTCCAGCAGTGGCGGTGGTTCATCTTCGTTGTCATTGACTCTAATAAATGTTGCTGTTAGATCTTTATTCCTTTTGTATAAGTTGGAACAATATTCCATCTATCTTTGACTTCTTTTCCATCACATAAAAGAAGTCCATCTTCAGTTTTGATAGTGTCCATAGTAGGTTTAAATTTTCGTGTGATGTTTCGTACTCCTTGGTAGAGTTCTTTAGTTGTCTTATTGATAGAACAGTTTTCAATTCTCTGGCAATGTTCATTTAAATATTTTTCCTTATCTTGTCGCAATAATCTTTGAATTTTTGTATTTTGTTTTTGTAAATTACTTTTTCAACTGGATTATTGATACCTTTTATTTTAGGCATCTTGTTTCAATTTCACTTAGTGTTTTTTCAGATATCCAGGGGGAATTTTTCTTTTTCTTTTTGGCGATAGTTCCTTAAGCAGTGCTTAGAAGGAGTTCTTTTCCTTCTTCCCATAACTCATTTGGTGTTTTATCATCTTCACATTGATTGAGTATTTCAAATTTGTTTGACACTGTAATTCTGTAATTTTTATCAAGAGTTTTGTAGTCGAGCTTTAGAGGTGGTGTTGGACGCTCCATCTTTTTGAGTCTTATTTTAAAGTCGATAGTTAGTAGTTGGTGGTCACTGTTGCAGTCGGCACCAGGTCTTGTTTTGGCATTTTTATGCAACTTTTCCATTTTTGGTTCAGCACAATGTAGTCAATTTGGTTGCGTGTTCTTTTGTCTGGTGAAAACCACGTGTACAAGTGTCTTGGGTGGTGTTGGAACAATGTATTGGCTATAACTAAATTATTTGTACTACAGAATTCAATAAAATCTTTACCTCTTTCATTTATATCTCCAAGGCCGAATTTTCCACAGGTGTCATTTTTTAGATTATTTTTTCCTACTTTGGCGTTGAGGTCTCCCTTATTATTTTTACATCTCTGTTAGGGATTGTGTCTAAAGTATCTTGGAGAGAGTTATAATAAATTTCCATTTCTTCATCACTTGCAATATTGGTTGGTGCGTAGCATTGTATAATACTAATATTATGAGGTTTTGCTTGTATTCTGACTTTTAAAATGCGATCATTTATTGGGCTGTACCCAATTAGTGTATTTTCAGTTTTTTTCGTGAGAATCATAGCAACTCCGTGACCATAATTTCCCTCTTCTTTTCCAGAAAAAAGAACTGTCTTGTTTTCTTTAGTTTTGAAACTTCCATTACTTTTCCAATTGGTTTCACTTATTCCTAGTATTTGAATGTTGTATCTATCCATTTCGTTACAGACAGTATGTAATTTACCCATCTCTTTCATTTTCCTTACGTTCCACGTTCCGATTTTTAATGTGTTTCTTAATTGGACATGTTTTCTTTATCTTCTTTGTCTTCCAGATGCATGTTTAACATTGTCAGCCTGGTTGCCCACTGACTAACGCGCCCCTTGATAACCCACGCGACCGGCGATGTGGTATGAATTATCGTTTCTGTA
Source organism: Penaeus monodon (assembly GCF_015228065.2). Lineage (NCBI taxonomy): Eukaryota > Metazoa > Arthropoda > Malacostraca > Decapoda > Penaeidae > Penaeus > Penaeus monodon. The sequence goes on from NW_023638683.1 coordinate 11,521, forward strand.
TTTAATCATTGGTGTAGAGGTTTGTCAGGAGAAAATAAAAGTTGAGTGGAATCCCCCAGGCTCCTTCTCAACCAACTCGCAGTCTCCAACTAACTAGGAGGAACTATCTCTACCGCTTTAAAACAGTTACACTGTAATACGCCAGACATATTATTTGGTGAAACAAGTAATCAGTAGAACTGAAGGAGTTTTCACCAGATATCCACTGCCCTGCTGCCGACAATTTCACCGCAACCCTGGTATAGGGAGCTAATAGGGTGCTATCCTTGTTCAAGGGAACCCCAGGGTGCAGTTTATTGTCTTACCCAGGACAAATAATAATAATAATAATAATAATAATAATAATAATAATGATAATGATAATAATAATAATAATAATAATAATGATAATAATAATAATAATAATAATAATAATAATAATAATAATAATAATAATAGTAATAATAATAATAATAATAATAACAATAATAATAATAATAATAATAATAATGATAATAATAATAATTATTATTACCATTATTATTATTCTCATTATTATTACTATAATTATCATTATTATTATTATTGTTATTATTATTATTATTGTTATTATTATTATCATTATTATTGTTATTATTATTATTATTATTATTACTATCATCATTATTATTATTACCATTATTATTATTATAATTATTATTACTATAATTATCATTATTATTATTATTGTTATCATGATCATGATCATGATCATGATCATGATCATGATCATTATCATTATCATTATCATTATCATTATCATTATCATTATCATTATCATTATCATGATCATGATCATGATCATGATCATGATCATGATCATCATCATCATTAATATCATAATCATTAAAATATTGTTACTATCCTTATTATTATTATTATTATATTATTATATTATTATTATTATTATTATTATTATATATTATTATTATTTTATTATGGCAATATTACTATGATTCATTATTACTATGATTGTTATAATTCTCCTTCTTCTTCCTAATATTGTTATCTTTATTACCATTAATATCATTATGATTTTCATCATTATTATTACTATTATAATGTTTATTATTATTATTATTATTATAAAAGTTAATACTATTATTATCAATGTTATTACTAAGATTATTGTAATTCTTTTCTTCTTATTATTACTATCATTTCTGTTAATATCATTATTACTATTATTATCATCATTATTGCTATTATTATATTTGTATTATTATTATTATTATTA
>NW_023638684.1:0-5000 GCF_015228065.2 Penaeus monodon
ATTATCATAATTTATCTATTTATAGTATAACTTTAGATAGTATATTACTATTATCTATTACTATTATATTATATTTTCATTAGTCATAATCATCATCGTCATCATCATCATCATCACATATCATCATCATCATCATTTTCATTATCATCATCATTATATTATCATTATATTATTTTTATTATTATTATTATTATTATTATTATTATTATTATTATTATTATTATTATTATTATTATTATTATCATTATATTATTATTATTATTATTATTATTATTATTACTACTACTACTACTACTACTACAACTACTACTATTACTATTACTATTACTATTACTATTACTATTACTATTATCGTTATCGTTATCGTTATCGTTATCGTTATCATTATCATTATCATTATCATTATCATTATCATTATCATTATCGTTATCGTTATCGTTATCGTTATCGTTATCGTTATCGTTATCGTTATCATTATCGTTATCGTTATCGTTATCGTTATCGTTATCATTATCATTATCATTATCATTATCATCATCATCATCATCGTTATTATTATCATAATTATCTTTTATTTTTAATATTTTTATTATCAGTGCTGTTTTTATTATCACTGTCGGGGAAACTTTAAAAATAACAATAGCAATATTAAATTTTAAAAACCATCCCCGCCAAAAAGTCGGGGAAAATTATAAATATAGAAAAGTATGCTATTATTTCTAAATTGCTGTCGATCATGATCCTGAAATTGCAAAAGTTTCTTTTAAATAATACCCTCGCTTACAGCCGCCGCCATCCAATCTGATTTCCTAGGAGGTAATGTGCAGAGCATGACTTCGCGGTTGAGGAGGAGTGTGGACGTGTCTTACTTTCTCCTATCTCTCTATTAAGTGTGGTTCCTAAGTAAATGTTGGCTAACTAAACCCAAAACAACAAAATAAATAATTAAGTAAAAATATATCGTTACAATCATATTGTTACACCAAGATCGCTACAATCCTACTGTTACACCACAAATATAATTTTACGCCATTATCAACAATACGTAGCAAGATTGATTGATTGATTATCTAAAATTATCTGCCGCGTCAACAGATAAGGTCATTAGCGGCGAATACCTTGTTAGATACAAATATTTAAATAGTTAAAACTTTAAAAATCTATCAATAAATATCTTAAAGGTAACAATAGATATATAAAAAATCAAAGCATAAATGTTATGCTCTAAGTGTATAAAATTATTCCATAAACATTATGCACTTTTTTTATTCACCCAGCTCCCAAAAGGGGCATCTCTAATCTCTCACAGTTTGTTTCTTGAGGTATGCCTCCATTGTTCCTTCCATTTATCGCGAAGACAACTCCTGGGTTTCAGGTTGGTGTGTGGGAGAGGAAAACGAGCATCACAAGGCTGAGCAGCAGTTGCCTTGGCCTTCCGTTCAGCTCGCTCTTCCCACTGATACCAACATGCGCTGGCACCCAACACAGTTATCTTTTACGTGTTGACATCAGTGCATGCTAATCTGAACCTCCCTCACTACTGGAAGTGAGGAGTTTAAGCTCTTGATTGCTTGCAAGGCAATACATTACAATAGAATAGTTCGTAAGATCTCTAGTCATCTTAACTGCTGCAAGGATGGCTTGAAACTTTGCTGTCAAGATCGAGGCTGCTAGAGAAAGACTGCCAATGCTGTCTTCCTTCTGCTCACTGCTGCAAAGCCTACACCATTTTCAGATTTCGAACCATCTGTATATATTGCATCTGATCCTTGGTACTTAGAAATGTGCTGAAGAAATATCTCTGACTTCTGCATCGGATCTCTCACCTTCCCAATTCCAACCAAATACAAATCAACTTGATTAGTCTAAGGGGGGCATTGGGGAATTCCAACAGCCAGACCTTAGGGAGATTTAATTTAAGATCTTCCACAAGATTCCTCATTCTCCTATCATAGGATCGGATATCCTCAAGGGGGTTGAAAACCAAAATGGAAGTAGGAGATCCTGGAATCCTTTGTAGTCTCGTATAGTAAATTAGGTTCATGTAGTCCCAGTGTAATGAAATAGGTGGTTCTCCACTCTCAGCATACAGGGACTCCACAGATGAAAACATGAAAGCCCCAGTACAGATTCTGGGAGCTTCATTATGAACTGAGTCCAACATCTGGAGAACAATGGGAGTTGCAGACGAATAAGTCTCACATCCATAGTCAAGCTTACTACGAATAAGCGCTCGGTAAAGCCACAGAAGCGTTGTGCGGTCTGCACCCCAAGATAGATGTGAAAGAACCCGCAAAATGCTAAGCGCTTTTGTAGCCTTCACTTTTTACTGTTTGATATGAGGCACCCATGTAAGCCTTGAGTCAAAAGTTAGACCCACTACCTGGACAAATCGCAGTGGGTTTGCTCCTAAATAGAGGGAAGGATGGAACTTTCCTTGTTTGTGGAAATGTATAGCCATGGTCTTGCTTGGAGAAAATTTGAACCCATGAAATGTTGCGCACTGTACAACCTGATTTATTGCAGTCTGCATGTGTCATTGTACATCCTGTAAGCTTCCTCCTGAGCAGTAGAATGTAAAGTCATCCACATACAGATTACATGAGTCAGCACTTGGAACAACCTTTACAATGTCATTTATAGCAATGGCAAACAGGGTCACACTTAAGACACTCCCTTGTAAGACCCCTTCCAGCTGATCTTCCAGGTTACAGAAACTGTTTCCCACCCGAACTCTAAACTTTCTGTTAGCAAGGAAGCTTTGTATGAATGTAGTTAATGTTCCTCTTAAACAAATGTCATACAGCTTCATGAGTATGCCATGCTTCCAAGTAGTACCGTAAGCCTTTTCAAGGTCAAAGAAGACTGCTAACATGTGACGTCGCTGTGCAAAGGAATTCTGTATAGAAGTTTCCATCCTCACAAGTGCATCTGTGGTCTATCTCAATTTTCTAAACCCACATTGATATGGTGTCAGCACATTTTCCTTTTCTAACAGCCATGTCAACCTGAAGTTTACCATTTTCTCCATCGGCTTGCAGATGCAGCTGGTAAGAGAAATTGGTCTGTAATTTCCTGGTGTGGAAGCATCGTTGCCAGGTTTAGGAACAGGAATGATTATAGCCTCTTTCCATATGGATGGCACTGTACCCTCCCTATAGATCCTATTGAATAACTCCAACAGGAACTTCTGGGAGCTCTTCGGTAAGTGAGATATCATTTGGTATGGAATATCGTCACTTTCTGGGCAGTCTTATGGCAGAGCTACAGAGCAGAGTCCATCTTCTTGTGCAAAAATGGCAAGTTGTATGGAAGTTCTGCCACAGTCCTACTGAAGAAAGACACTGGGTGTTATTCCTGTTCAGCCCGAAGAGTGGAGAATTGGGCAGTGTAAGATGCTCCAGAGGAGATCTCTGCCATGGATTTAGCTAGCTCATTTGCAACATCTTTTTTGTCTGTGATGATTATACCATCTATCTTCAAAGCAGATGGTGACATGGATATGCCCAGCAATCTTACACACCTTGTCCCATACCCATGATAATGTCTCCACGACAATCAGTCTAGCCTCCTTAGCACTCATCTGGCCTTGGCTCGGGTCCTTTTGTAATGGATCAAGGTTACTGCCTGCTACTTTTGGGAATGGATGCTTCTGCTGCAAGGTGAATTCGTGATGTCAAATGATAAACAGCATCTTGAACACACTGGAAATCATTCACAGATCTTTGCAATATTGGAGTTGATCTAAAAAGATTCCAGTCTGCATGTTCAAGTCGCCATCTCTGCACTCCATTGACTGGAATACCATTCACTTCCTTCAAAGGTATTGGAAAGTGATCGCTTCCATGTAAGTCTTCCATGACCTGCCAAGTGAAATTCAACTGTGAATCATGTGAGCCTACTGACAGGTGTATATTGGAGAATGTCCCAGTTTGAATTTGGAAATGTGTGGGAGTGTCTTAAGATCAAGGACTCAGGGCTCTTCCTCGAGGGTTGCACAAAGTGTATCCCCAGGGGTGATGCTGACCAATGAAATCTCCCAAGAGTATAAATGGATGTGGCAACTGCCCAAGTAGATCTTCCAAATCATCTATTTTGAATTTTTTATTGGCCTCGGAGAGTTCGTCGCCAGCGACCAGTGTGCTAAGGTCAGCTCTCGCCTCCCTCCGGACACCATGTGACCCCGCGCAGCGCTTTTACCCAAAGCCAGGTCGTAGCGTGTGTTCACCCCTTCACATGTGTTGTGAGTTCGACGTACGTTGACTACCCTCTATACCCGTTATATCAGGGTGGCACTGAGTCCTTCCGGCTCGCAGCATGAACGCAATCCTTCGAAGAAAATCCGCTCGACCGCTTCAAGACATGGCTAAGAAAAAAAACACGTAAGTACACGTTTGGGCCCCCTTTCTTATATCTTTTCCCTTTTTCTCCTATAAATGTGTTAAGCCGTTGTTGTTTTTTGTTGAGTATAAAGATGCTAATGACAGCAAATGGCACATTCTCACACTATTCCCTTCACCTCAGATCACATTTCCGTGTGATCGAGTATAGCGTAGGATCTTCCCCCATATCATAGTGCACAGGATTGCCCAATATTACCCCGGGGTTGCGTAAACGCCTAATAGATCTGCGCTCCATCGTTCAATAAACTGAAGTTATTCGTTCGATTGGCAACCTTGAGTCGGTGTGACCTGTTAATTATTGTAGGGCTAGGGTTTAAGCTAGAATCATTATTCGCTTATTAATCACACCTTTCTCACCCTCTTCAAGTCGCTTGCATGTTTTGGGTATATCCCAAGCATTTGTGTGATTTGTGAAAATTTAAATATCCTTAGGGAATTTTGCGAGTGCCCATTACAGATACGCAGAAAAGAGCAGGTTATTATAGATTTCCCTGGCTTGAGTCACTTCAGTCATATACGGCATTTGGGTAAAGGATCCCCCCGTTAATGAGGTCTGGCATGCATGGCTAGACATATACCTCGGCAGTTCAGATTTCT
>NW_023638685.1:0-10000 GCF_015228065.2 Penaeus monodon
AATAGTATTACTACTACAAATGATAATGATAAAAAGAAAAAATAATGTAATATAACAATAATTATCAAAATGAAAAATAAAAAATAATAATATAATAAAATAAAAATTTAAAAATATAATAATATAATAATAATAAAAATTTAAATGATAATAATAATATAATAATAATGGGGCCTACTACTAATAATAATAATGATGAGATGATGTGTTTGATGATGATGATGATGATGTGGATGGATGAGATATAGATGATTATGTGATGAGGGGTGAGATGGGGATGAGGAGGAGGATTATTATCATTATTTTATTTTTCATTGCCCATTTTGTTTCATTGCTATCATTATTATTTTCATATTATACCTTTATTTTACTACACTATCATTATTTTAAAATCATCGTCATTTTCTCACGGAATTTACAATACCATTCAAATTTTGATTTAAAATATTATTATGATTTCGTTATCATTATTTTATTGTTGTTTTATTAGTGTTTCTTTTATTATGTTAATATCCTGCGCGCGCCGGTTAGGATTCACTTACATCCAAGCGCTGAATGGGTTTTTCTCTTTATTCTGCATAAACCTCTTCTCCACAGGCTCCGAGGAAAGCAGTGAGCTTACGGGCGGAAGAATGTTTGTTCCCAAAAAAAAATGCGAGACTACGCGTCTTCCCGGGCTTGATGAAAAAGGGAAGAACAAAAAGGACGCTTTACAATTTCCCCGGGTACACCCCCCCCCACCCCCAGGGCTACCCCCCTCCCCCCTGCCCCTGCCCGTCTTCGTCATGCCGGCTCGTAATTTTGACGCTTCTTTTTTTTCAAAACAAAAAGAAAAAAATGGCAATTCTGGAGGAGTGATAGATCATAATGAAGGGGGAAAAAAAATGGTTAAGGGAAAATAGAGTGATTGAGTGGTGGGGGGGAACCAAAAAGGGGGTACTATGTAACGTTGACCAATTTTAAAAAAACGAAAAAAAACTGATGTATATAAAAAGAACTTAAAATTATATAACGTCTTGGAACAATCAATGAAGGGGGCTTACGATAGTGGTTGGAGAGATTGCGCCACGGATTTTGCAATATGTTGAAAATATGAGGGAAAGCTACGCTGAAATATTAGGGGAACTACCCATAACCGGTACAGGGGGGCAAATAATTAGGAGCAGGTTCATTATTTCTGCCCAAACGAATTTGCAGGCGAAAACGGGTTCGTCAGTTCGGCTTTTACTTTTTAAAAAATCTTTTGTTGGAGTTTTTTTGATTTAAACATTCGAAATGCGCCATCTTACATAGCTGGTTCTACATTTCTAAGTGTTTTTCCCAACAACCTAGCTGTACAAATTAAAGGTTCGTGCTTCTGGCAGTAAATTATTGGATATTTTTAGGCACAATGGCCTTTCTACACATTTCTACACAAGCCTATTTAAAATTGGGAAACTTACAATATCCTAATATATCAATTACTAGTGATAAAATGAAAAAAAAACTTCTACATTCCCTGAAACGGGGGTAGTGTAATGCAAAATGAAAAAAGGATTTAAAAATATTTACAAAGAAACTAAACTTCAGGCCCCCTTTTTTTGCTGTATCTCGCTCTTCTAAAACAAAATATAAATAAACTAAAATTAAAAACCTAGTTATTTAAAACAAAAGTAAACAAACACTTTGAATTAAAAGTTTTTCTTATATCATTACTTTTTAGCAAAAAAACATGGGGATTATAAACCTACTGACGAATTTCCCTTTTAAACAGAGCTTTGTAGCATGCACACGAAGCCTGAAATGTGGTTTGTGAAAAGCGTTTCTTAAAGGGGACGACATCTATAAAATAGTATACATACAACAAAAATTTATGGGAACGGTGGGGTAAAGATAATAAATTTTAAAACGATTTTTTTTCTGCAAAAAAAAGAGCCCTTATATAAGTTATCATAAATTGGCAACTATTGTTTCCTTGATCCCTTGACCCCCCCTATATGGCCCCAAAACCCCAAATACTTACCTAAAAATGTCATATAGAAACCCCGGGAAAATTACAAAAATATAACCCTTTTCGCAGGGACAGAAAAGGGTCCCCTTTTTTTTACCCCTTCCGTCGACTGATTATATCTGTTATTCCCCGAGGAAGACAAATTGCTTGAGGAAATGCATTTGTATCTCGACATTTACGGCGACTTTTTATCTTTTTTCCCCGCGATTTTCGAAAGAATTATGTAACGCTTATGAATTTAATCTTCAGGAGGAAGGTCCTTTTTTACCAAGCTGTTTTTTGCACAGTAAAAGTTCCGTACTTATTTGAAATAAATCTACATAAAAAATAATATTCAGCATTTTATAAATATTATTAGCATATATAATTATATATATATATATATATATATATATATATATATTAAATTAATTATTTTGTGTGTTGTTTGTGGGTGAGTGTGGTTGGTGTGTGTGTGTGTGTGTTTGTGTGTTGTGTGTGTGTGTGTGTGTGCGTGTATGTGTGTGGTGTGTGTGTGTGTTGTGTGTTGTTGGTGTGTGTGTTGGTGTGGCACATCTATTGATTCATTTATTTATTTGTGTGATGTGTCTGTCGTTTAGTCGGGGATACGATTGCTACCATTATATAACATATATATCATATATATATAATATATAATATATAAATATATTATATATATATAATTATTATATAATATTATATATATTAATATATATATATATATATAAATATTTTATATAATATACATATATATATTATATATATATATATATATATATTTTTATATTTTAATTTTAAAATTTTTATATATATAAATATATCTATATATATATATTATATATTAAAATTTTAAAATATATATTCCCATTTTAAACCCCTTTATTATTTTTTTTTATTTATTATATATATATTGTGTGTGTGTGGTGTGTGTGTTGGGTGTGTGTGTGTGGGGTTGTGTGTGTGGTGTGTGTGTTTGTTGTGTTATGTATGTAGCATGTATGTATTTGTAAATTTTAAAACTGTTTGTTTTCTTTATCGCTATCATTACTTTATAAAAATGAGTTCTTTACAAACACTGTCATCCAGTTTGGCTTCGTGTGTTTTTAAAAATTTCATTTTCTTTTGCAGTTGTAACGGGAAGGGTTGTCCCCGGGGGTGTATTTTTGAGAGAAAGCCCGGGACTGTTGGACACAAGGGGAACTTAATTAATACAGTTTTTGGGTTCAAAAACCTGTCAGCAAAAAATTTTTAATTACAGGGATGGGAAGTTTTTTGTCTAACCTACACATCTTAATCATTCGAAAATTAAGGCCATCTAATTTTGCCACTATGATATCATACCCTATCAAAATTATTTCCCCCATTTTAATAAAAAAAATGTAGTCAATATATATTGTGTGGTGTGTGGTGTATATATATATATATATATATATATTATATATAATTATATATATTATATAATATATATATTAAAATAATATATTTAAAATAATATATATATAAATTTCAAAAAACTAGAAAAGGCAATCTATGATACCGTCGAATAAAACTCGCTCTTTTAATGAAATATTTTTACACCAAAACAGGTTAGGGTTCTTTATACTTTTTCATCACGAAACCAAATTTTACTTTATACACAACCTTCCCACCCCCCTATTCGCTTCTATGCATCTTTTAGCCGATTATATATATATATATATATATATATATATAAATATATATATATATATTATAATATATATTAATTATATATTATATTATGATATAATATATATATAATATAATAAATATAATTTTTATATATATATATTCATATATTGTGTGGTGTGTGTGTGTGTGTGTGTGTGTGTGTGTGTGTGTGTGTTGTGTGTGTGTGTGTGTGGGTGTGTGGGGTGGGGGGTGTGTGTGTGTTGTAGTGTGTTTATCATACATCTACCCAAAAACCCCACACTATTTAAAAATTTTATATATTTATATAATATATATATTATTTTTAATAAATATATATTATATTTTATATATATTTTTATTATCTATATATATATATTTTATATATTAAATATATATATATATATATATTTTATATATTTTATATATTAAAACTGTCTTTTATATATACTTTATTTAAAAATATATATATAAATATTATATTTATATATTTAAAATATAAATTTTTATTATAATATTAATATATATTTATATTATATATTGTTGTTTATATATATAAAATTTTTTTATTTATTTTTAATTTTATTTTTATATTTTTTAATTTTTAATATTATATATTATTTTTATTTATATTATGTTGTGTATATATTTTTTATTTTTTTTTTTTTTTTTTTTTATTTTTAATAAAATATAAAAAAAAAATATTTATTATTATATTTGTATAATTTTATATATATTATTATATATATTATATATATATTATATCTATATATAAAATTTCTGTATTATTAAATTAAAAAATATAAATATAAAATTTTATTAATTTAAATATAAAATTATATTCTATTTACAATTTTAAAAAAATACTATTCTAATATACTTTTTTAAAAATTAAATAAAAACTATTTTTTTAAATTTTCAATTATCCCCAAACCTCCCAAATATAAATAAATTTTTTTTAATATTATTTTTAATATAAATTAAAAAATTAATAATTTTAAAATTTCAAATATTTAAAAACTTAAAACCTAAATCCTTTTTGTTATACTTAAATAAAAACTTTTTATTTTTTTTTAAAACCATCAACTCATCATAATAATTTCTTCAAAACTAACTTTATTTTAACCCCATTTTAAATAAAACAATTTTATAATTCTACCCTTTTATAAAAATTAATTATAAAAAATTTTATTTTTCCCAATTTAATTAAATAATATATAAATTTTTTTTTATAACACCCCATTTTCTAATTTAAAAATAAAAATTACTCATCAAAGATATTCAATTCTCCAAATTTCTCCCATTTCATAAAAACTTTTTTGGGGGAAGATGGGCGAAGAAAAGGTCAAGAAAGTCCATTGGGAAGAAACCCCCAGGGTAGCAAGCGGTTAGGGGGGGGCCTTTTTTTAAAATTTTGGTATCGGGCATAGATAAGCGGACCTAAAAATAAAAAAAAAGGGAAATTAAAAAATTTTTAAATACCCCAATAATAAAAAAGGATTTCAAAAATTTTTTTACAGCAAAAAGAAAAAACCCTTTCCAAAAAAAGGGAAAATTTTAAATGAAAAATAAAAACGAAAAAATAAAATACAAAAAGGTATTTTAAAAAAGGGGGGAAAAATGAGGATTTTCGGGGGTGACCCCAAAAATCATGATACATTTTTGAAAAAAAGAAGGGGAAGGGGCGGTAACTAAAAAAAAGAAAATTTTTAGGGCTTTTAAAAAAAGGAAGAAATAAATAAAAGTTAGGCCATGAACAGGGGGAAAAAACACCCCGGGGAAAGGAGAATTAGAAAACCCCCTTTTTAATTAAAAAAAGGGGAAAATTCCAACATGAAATTTTAGCCAATCTTTTTAAAAAAAGTTAATAAAAGGGAACTCCGAAAGCGGAAATCAACAAATTAAATTTGAAAATAAAAGACAAAAGGATCTAAAACATCTTGGCAATAAATTCCACTAAAAAAAGATTAAAAAAAAAAATTTCCCAAATTAATCTCTTAAAACGTGATTCAACCAGCTAAAACAAAAAAGGCTGGGATGGAAAAACAAAAAAAAAAAGAAACCAAGGGTAACAAAATAAGAAAAAATAAAATTAATTTTTTAAGGAAACCCCTTGAACACCATGGAAAAGGATTTGACTCTTAAACCAGAAAAAAAATAACCCAAAACGAAAAAAACAGGGGGAAGAGGTTTATTGTTAAAAATGCGGAAATTGCAAAGTGAAACCCCAATTTTTTTTCAAACCTTTCCCAAAACTCCAAAACCAAAAACAAAATTTTTAAACAAAAAAAAGGGGACAAAAGGTTTAAAAATCCACCAAAACCTTTTCAGCTCTTAAATTTCAAAAAAAATTAAATCGTTTTGAGCGGATTCCCTAAAAAAAACCCCTTTGCAGGGGATTTGCCATCCAACCTCAAAAATAAAGGAAAAAAAAAATTAAATATGGGAAACCCCGGGGATGGCTTCATGAAAAAAAAGGCTTTACCGTAAGTTCCGTTCAAACGATCCAAAACAGGGAGTTGGGGGTTTAAAAAAACAAAGTATATAAAATGGGAACAACCTAAAGCCACTCCAAAACCGAAAAAACCAATCAAAAAGGGTTGCAGGGGTAACATCCCCCAAAACTTTTCATTTGTTTAGGAAATTTAAAAAGCCTAATAAGGGGAAGGGTATCAAATGGAAACAATACAACAATTTAAATTTTGAGAATTTTTGGGCCCGGAAATTAAAATGAAAGAACTTTAAAACTTGGAAAAAATTAAAAGCCTAAAAAAAAAACAAAGATAGCACGGAGCATTAAAAAGGAAAAGTAAGGGAGCTAAATGGGAAGGATAAAAATTGGCAAAAGACAACCTTGGGAAGAGGAAAAAAAGGGACCCGGCGGGGGCGGAGGGGGAAAAACTCAATTTTGCCAGAAAAGAAAAAAAACCCCAAGCCCAGGAAAAAAATGGAAAAAAATTTTGGGAGGGGCAAAACCCAGGGGAGGGAAGGGCTATATGGGAATTGTGGATAAACAACAAAAAAAGAAAATAATATTTATATATAACAATAATAATAAAAATTAAAAATATTATAATGTAAAAAAGGCCAAAAAAGTAAAAGGGGGAAAAAAAATTTGGGGGATAAAAAAAAAAAAAACAAAAATTGGGAAAGATTAATATTTGATACTAATATATATATGATTTGTGTATATTAATAAATATATATATATATATTTTTTTTTAAAAAAATTTTTATATATATATATATATTATATTTATATATATATATTATATAATATATTATATATTTTTATATATATATTTTATATTTATATATATAATATATAATTATATATATATATATTATATATTATATAATAATTTATGTATATTATATTTTAATAAAAATTATTTTTATATTTTATATATTTTAATATATATTATTATTTTAATGTATTTTCTATATTATATAAAATAAATTTTTTATATATATATTTTATGCTAAAAATTATTATATTTTAATTTTATATTAATAATAATATTTAAAAAAAATAAATATTATATTATTTTTTATATTATATATATTATATTATATATATATATATAAATATATTTTATATATAAAATATAAAACATAATCTATACCCCTTATATATTATATTTTATATATTATTATATATATTTTTAAATAAAATTATATATAATATTTATATATTATATATATTATTATTATATTTATAATATATATTATAAAATTTTTTTTTTTTTAATTTATTATTTTATATATATTTATATCTTAAAATTTTTTATTTTAAAAATTTATATATAATAATTAATATATATTAAATTTATTTTTTAAATTATTTTTTAAAAAACATTATTTTATTATTATATTTATTTTTTTTTTTTTTAAAAATTTTTTAATATTATATTTTTTTAATACTTTTTAAATATATATATATATTATATTATATATTATATTAATATTATAAATTTTATTATATATATATATATATATATATTTTATTTATATTTATATTATATATATTATAATATTTATATACAATTTTTCCATTTAATAAAAATAATCTTCTAAATTCTAATTTTATATATAATTTTATTATATTAAATTATATATATAAAATTTAAATAGCGTTATAATATATATATTATATTTATATAATATTTTTTTATTATTTTATAAAATTATATATATTATATTATGTATATTACACCACATCTCATCATCTCACCTGGGTCGTCCACTGAGGAGTAGGCCCCCCCCCCATCTTTCCCAACTTTGTCTGCTTGTTTTTTTGTTTCCAGTCTGGGCCCCCAAAAAATTTCTTATTTCTCGCGCCATCTTGTCCTGGTCTGGCCTTTGGTCTCTTTATATCATCTATAACTCAGTTTGTTACATTCTTTGTCCATCTATTATCCTGTCTCCGATGTATATGACCTGCCCATTGCCACTTTTTCTTTTTGATGCTCGCGTCGCCCTCATCCTATCTCTTAGGCTAATTCCCAGTATCAGTCTTTCCTCCATCTCTGGCACTTTTAGTTTCCCCTCCAAAAAATTTGGTTGTGTCCTGTTTCTGATCCATAGGCATAAAAGGTAGGACACATTGGTTAAAGCTTTTCTTTTTAAACAAATGGGAAAAAGCCTTTAGTATTTACTGTGTCTCCAAGGGGCTCCGCCTAGACTGATGCGTCGCTTAATTTCCTCTTCGCTAGATTTGTTTTTTCTGACGGTTGTCCTAGGGAATATACCTTCCCCTACCTTTTTGCCTTCCCTTTACTTGTACTTTCGAACTGAACTCTACTGTTAAAATATCTTAGTCTTTTTTCTTGTTCATCCGAAGTCCGATTTTTGAGTTTCTCTATTCAGATTATTTATTATTGCTCATTTCATTTTCGATTTCCCGAAGAGAACAAAATCACTGCAATATTAATTGTTTGATATTCGTCTCCCATCTTGATACCCTTCCCTTCCACTCTACTTTTTTAATATTTTCCCCAAAACAAACTGTAAACTTTTGGGGCGAGGGGCGCTCTGTTAACACCTTTTTTGATTTATTTTGTCGGTTTCGGATGGGGTTTTAGTTGCTGTCCCACTTTGCTATTCTTTCCCGTATTTTTCAAAATACCTCCTCTACTCCTGTTTTCGTAGCTTCTAGTACTGCTGGGATCTCAAATCAAAAGCCTTTTCGTAATCGATGAATCCATAACAGGGGGTTTTCCCATATTAATTTTTTTTCCCCTTATTTGGGTGAGCGTGGGTGTGGTCTTTGTTGAGAATCCACGCGAAACCTGCTTTTTCTCTGGGTGGGTTTGAAACCAGCGGTCAAGTGCGAGTTGTGATGATTTTTTTGAATAATTGTAAGTACTGAAGGAGGCTTATTGGTCGGAGTTTTTTAATCCTTTCTGTCCCCTTTTTTTGTTCAAAATAAATTTTTTGCATTTTTCCAGGCTTTCGGAGTTTTTCCCCTTGAAAGGCATTTGTTAAAAAAATTGGGGTAGTTTTTACTGTTGCAATTTTTCCTGCTCTATTATAAGGGCTATACTAATTCCATCTTCCCCCCGGGGTTTTTTTCCCCCTCTCATGCCCTTTTTGCGCTCTATTTATTTCTTCGTTGTGATGCTAAGTACGTCTCTTTCCGCATTCGCTTCTATCCATGGCTGTTCATTTGAGTTGTGTAGATCCCGTAAAAATCCTCCACTATTCTTATAATTTCATTCTTTTTGTATTTATTTTTCCATCTGGTTTCTTTATTTGCAAAACAATTATTTTTCCCTAAAACCGATCTCCCTTTTTAAAGTTTTTTTATGCTATATTGATATCACTGTTTCATTTATTATTTGGTATTGAATTTCCGTACATCTTTCCTCCCTTTTTATTTTATCTTTTTTAGTTCGGCTAAATTTTACCTTGTCCCTGTTGACGTGTTTTCATGACCCTACGCTTTGCATAAGCCTTTATTTCTACCGAGAACTTTCTGGAGCTTTGCTTGACTTTTTTCCGCCCACTTTTATGCACTTCCTTTCTTTTCCTTGAACGTTTTTTTTGGTCAATGTGAGATCTTCGCGCTGAGAAATGAATATCTGTTTTGGATGTTAAGGTTAAATTTTGTCGCTCTGGGCTTTAGTTAGCAAAATTTGGCTGTGGTTTTTTGTATGATTTACTCCTTTCCCTTCTGAGGTGTAGTTTTTTGGCCTCTCCATTCTTGGGCGCTGCCCAAAATTTCTTTTTTTTAAAAACTTCCCCCTTTTTACTATTCGCGCCTATTTGAAATTTATGAGTCAATTCGTTTTTTTTGTCAAAGGCGACTTCCAAGTCCATTCCGCCTAGCTTATTTCGAAG
>NW_023638686.1:0-12769 GCF_015228065.2 Penaeus monodon
TCCCCGCGCCGCTCTCTTTCCCGACTTCTAGACATCTGATCTTCTCACCTCAGATCGTAAATTCTTCGTGTGCACAGATTATTTTTCCTCCTACGGGATTTTTTTGCATGCACTTTTCAGAAACTCTTGGTGTGTGTGTGTGGTGCATGTTTTAATATATCATAACATGCATATATATATACTATATATATATATATATATATATATATATTTATATTATAATATATATATATAATAGATAATATATGATATGTATATATATATATATATATATATATATATATAATATCCCTATGTAGATATATATATATATTATATATATATGCTATATATATATATATATATGCCTATATATATATATAATTTATATATATATATAATATCTAATATATATGTGTGTTGTGTGTGTTGTGTGTGGTGTGTGTGTGTGTGTGTGTGTGTGGTGTGTGCGTGTGTGTGTACTATATGTATACATTACATACAGATATCCATATATATAGATATATATAGATATATATATATATATAATATTAATATATGGGGAGGGAGAGAGAGAGAGAGAGAGGAGAGAGAAGATAGAGAGAGAGAGAGAGAGAGAGAGAGGAGAGAGTATTTGAGGGAGAGAGAGAGTGTGAGAGAAAGAAGGAGAGAGAGGAGAGAGGAAGAGAGAGAGAAATAAAGAGAGAGAGGGAGAGAGAGACCGACAGACAACAGACAGAGACAGAGAGAGCAGAGAGAAAGAGGAAAAAGCCAGGCATTAAAACCTATCTTCCTCGTAAGCGTAATATTTCTTCCCCCCCCCGTTTTTCCTTCTCTTCTTCCTTCCTTTCCTTTCCTTCCCCCCTCCCCTCTCTTTCCTCCTTCATTTTTCCTTTCCTTCTCCACTCCCTTCCTTTAACTCCTACCTACTTCTTCCCTCGATCTCTTCCTCCCTTCTATCCCCATTGCCTTTTTTCTCATCCTATCTTTCATCCCCTCCTTTACCTCTCTCTCGCTCTTCCTTCGCTTCCATCCCTCCTGCCTTCCCCTTCTTCTTTCTTCTTCGTTTACTTGCCCTCCTTCCTCCTTTCATCACCTCCTCCTCCACATCCCCTCACCACCACGCTCCCTTCTACCCTCCCCTCCCCTTCCTGCCTCCCACCTTCCCTTTCTCCCTCGCCACCTTCCCTTCTCCTCCCTCCTTCCCTTCCTCCCTCCCACCTTCCTTTCTCCCTCCCACCTTCCTCTTTTTTTCCCTCCCACCTTCCCTTCTCCCCTCCCTCCTTCCCTTTCTCCCTCCCACTTTCCCTGGCTCTTCTCCCTCCCACCCTCCCTTCCCTCCCTCCCACCCTTCCCTTTCCCTTGTCTCCCCCCCCCCCCCTCCCCCCCCCTCCCACTGGGTTCCCTTTCTCCCTCCCACCTGCCACTTTCTCCCTCCCACCTGCCCTTTCTCCCTTTCTCCCCCCACCTTCCCTTTCTTCCCTCCCCTTTTCCCTTTCTCCCCTCCCAATCCTTCCCTTTCTCCCTCCCACTTTCCTTTCTCCCTCCCCACCTTCCCTTTCTCCCTCCAACCTTCCCTTTCTTCTCCCTCCCACCTTCCCTTCCTCCCTCCCTCCTTCCCTTTCCTCCCTCCCACCTTCCCTTTCCCCCTCCTCCCTCCCGTCCTTCCCTTGTTTTTTTTCTCTCCCCCTCCCTTCTCCCCCCCTTCCTCTTTCCCAACACTCCTCCCATCCTTGCCCTTTCTCCCTCCACCCTTCCTTTCTCCCTGCCTCCCACCTTCCCTTTCTCCCCTCCCACCTTCCCTTCCTTCCTCCCACCTTCCCTTTCCCTTTTCTTCCTCCCTTCTCCCTCCCACTTTCCTTCTCTCCTCCCACTTCCCTTCCTTCCTCCCCCTTCCCTTTTCTCTCCCCACTTTCCCTTTCTCCCTCCCATTACCTGCCCTTACTCCCCTCCCACCTGCCTTTCTCCCTCCCACCTGCCTTTCTCCCTCCCACCTCTGCCTTTCTCCCCTTCCCACCTTCCCTTCCTTCCTCCCACCTTCCCTTTCTTTCTCCCCTCCCCACCTTCCCTTTCCCCCTCCCCCTGCCTTTCTCCCTCCCACCTTCCCTTCGCGTTCCTCCCACCTTCCTTTCTTCTCCCTCCACCTGCCCTTTTCTTCCCCTACCCACCCTGCCCTTTCCTTCTCCCCGCCCACCTTCCCCTTTCTCCCTCCCCTCCTTCCCTTTCTCCCCTCCCACCTTCACCTTTTTTTTCCCTGCCCACCTCCCTTTCTCCTCACCCCTTCCCTTCCTTCCTCCACGCATCCCCTTTCTTTTCTCTCTCCCTCCCACTTTCCCTCCTCCTCCTCCTCCTCCTCCTCCTCCTCCTCTTCCTCCTCTTCCTCTTCTTCCTCTTCCTCTTCGTCTTCTTCTTCTTCTTCTCCTCCTCCTCCTCCCCCCTCTTCTCCTTCCACAATAAAAATAAATTAAATTAATAAATACACAAAAACTAAAATAAACACAAGATCGAAACAGGGGACCCGATCCGACTTACACTCGACAAGAAAAAAAAACAAAACAAAAAAAAAACAGCAACAATGATTATAATAGAAACATTTTTTTTAATCGCGAAAGGAGGACCCAACAAAACCCGCGACCCGACCCGACAAGACTCGTCGACCCGACCCGACCCGACACGAACCGACCCGACTCGGCCCAACTCAACCCAGCAAAACCCGAAGCCGACCCGACACAAACCGACCCGACTTGCACTCCCGACCAATCGCCTGCGGCCGGTGGTCAGCGCAGCAATCACCTCTCTTTTGACGAGTCATTTGCACTATTTCACGCCACAGTTACTCACAGTGCAACGCAAATTGCATGCAACCTGAGGCGATGGCGGGGTCATACCTCACATGCCCTGGAGGGGGGAGGGAGGGTAAGTGGGCGGGAGGGTGGGAAGGAAGGAGAGGGAAGGAGGGAAGGGGGGAGGGTGGGTGGGAAGGAGTTATGGTGAGGGAGAAGAGGGAGAAGAAGAAGGAGAGAGAGAGAAAGAGAGAGAGAGAGAGAGAGAGAGAGAGAGAGAGAGATAGATATCTAGAGAGAGAGAGAGAGAGAGAGATAGAGAGAGAGAGAGACGCAAACAAACAGACACAGAAAAACACAGAGAAAAATTAGTATAGTATAGACAAAGAACACACGAACAAAATAAAAATAAAATAAAACAAAACAAATCCAAATACCACCCCCACCCCCACTACCCACCTCCCTCCCACCCCCTCCATTACCCTCACCCATTAAACACCAGAAGTTAATAAAGAACAGGCTATTCGGGAAACGATTCCAGGTGATTCTAAAACCCTGTCCCCGGATTTCCCCTCAGAGGTACGCGCCGCAGAGAGAGAGAGAGAGAGAGAAAGAGAGAGAGAGAGAGAGAGGAGAATCGAAGAGAGAGAGGAGAGAGAGAGAGAGAGAGAGAGGGTGGGGGGGGGGGATTTGTAACATTTCTCGCAACATTTGGGCGTAGAAATGGGCGCGGGCGTTGGGTGAAATGGGGCGGATATTGGGTCCTCGTTCCTCGACGCCCGTCACCCGCCCCCCACCCGCCCATTCACGCCTGTAGTCACTAACACGCCGCCACCTGTGTCTATCCTTATTTAAAGTGGCCTCCGTTACCTCGTCTCAAATTATGGAATTTTCATCCCAAATGACTCTTTGTGTGTGTTCGTGTTTGTTTGCGTGTCTGTCTGTCTGTCTGTCTGTCTGTCTGTCTCTCTGTCTGTCTCTCTCTTCCTCTTCCTCCCTCCCTTCCTCTCCCTCCCTCCCTCCTTCCCTCTCCCTCCACTCCATCCCTCCCTCCCCCCTTCTCCCCTCCCACTCCCTCCTTCCCTCCTTCCCTCTCCCTCCCCCTCTCCCCCCCCCTCTCCCTCTCCTTCTTTCCGTTGGCCCTCAAGATCCCAGTGTTTGCCGACACAACAAGCCACCCACAATACCTCCTCATCGAACACAGGTTCAGGTTATGCTTCCTCCCTTGCAGAGATTCCTCCCTCCCTCCTCTTCCCCTCCCCCGCGATCCCTCTCTCCCCTTCCCCTCCCCCGCGATCCCTCCCCTTCCCCTCCCCCACGATCCCTCCCCCTCTCCTCTCCCCCCCCACTATCCCTCCCTTTCGCAAAAGAAAAAAATAAGAATAGCAGACCCTTTAAGAAAAAAAAAATCTCACCTGATAGCTTTGAAAAAATCCTTTAGGAAAAAAAAATCGCACAAACTTAAATGAAATAAATAGAACAAATTGGATTTAAAAAATAAACACATTAATAAATAAATAAACAACAAGTAAAAAAATAACAAATAAAAGGAAGAAGCATAACGAATAAAAACGGGAGAACGAACAGAGAATAACAAAGAAAACGAGAAGAAAAGAGGGGAAAAAAGGATTATAAAGAAAGAAAAAAGAAAGGAAAAAAAAAACATGAAAGGGAAAGAATCAGACAAAAAACGAAAAAAAAGAGAAAAAGAAAAAGAAAAAAAGAAAAACAAAAAGAAAAAAAGAAATAAAGAATACTTTCATCATAAATTCTTTTCCGTATTTTTCTCTTTTTCTCTATTCCTACTTCACTAAACTGGAAATGAAGGACGAAAGACAAATAAACATAACCAAACCGAGGAGCAGATTATTAATAAAATATGTCAACAAAAGCAAACTAATTTATAGACGCTTTTCTTTACAGACAAGAAGACGGAGAGGGGGAGGGAGAGAGGAAGAAAGAAAGGGAGAGGGAGAAAGAGGAGAAGGAGAGGGAGAGGAAAAGAGGAAGAAGGAGAGGGAGCGGGAGAGGGGAAAGGGAGGGGAAAAGAGCAATAAAGAGAGGGAGAGGGAAAAACGAAAAAAGACAGGAAGAAGAGGGAGAGGGAGAGAAAGAGAAATACAAAGGGAAAGACAAAGAAAGAGAAAGAGAAAGAGAAATGGACAGAGAAAGAGAAAGAGAGAGAAAAAGTGGACAAAAAAAGTACGAAAAAAGTAACACAGACAAAAAAAAAAAAAAAAAAAAAAAAAAAAAACGAAACTAAAACCAAAAACCTTTTTTTCTCTCACCCTTAAGAGTGTTTGAAAAATACCCCCCCATCCCCTATTACCCCCCCTTCTCCCCCCCCCAAAAAAAAAATCAAAATCAATGTTTTAGGAAGATAAGCAATAATAAAACACGGCCAAGATATCGGGAACCATTTTCGGCCTTACGCACTCCGGCCAGAGGGACCAAAATCACGCAACCGCGGCCAATAAACATCAGCATCTCACTAACGCTGAAGTTTATCTTGGGGAGGAAAACGGTGTTCGTATCCTTTATCCTGGCTTCGCTTTGGCGGATATTGTGCTCTTTACGGATTCGGAGACAAGGTGAGGATGGAAGTATTTTAGCGAAGGTGTGGGAAGGTGGGGGGTTGGGGGTGGGGGTGCGTCTGTGTTTGTTTGTTTGAGTGTGAGGGTTTGTGTGTGTGTGTGTGTGTGTGTGTGTGTGTGTGTGTGTGTGTGTGTGAGTGTGTGTGTGTGTGTGTGTGTGTGTGTGTGTGTGTGTGTGTGTGTGTGTGTGTGTGTGTGTGTGTGTGTGTGGGTGAGGTGTGAGAGTGTGTGTTTGTGTGTGTTTGGGAGGGAGGAAGGGAGGGAGGGAGGGAGGGGGGAGGGAGGGAGGGAGGGAGGGAGGGGAGGGAGGGAGGGAGGGAGGGAGGGAGGGAGGGAGGGAGGGAGGGAGGGAGGAAGGAAGGGAGGGATGGAGAGAGAGAGAGAGAAAGAGAATGTGTTTGTGTATGCGTGCGGCCGTATACGCACAGCTACGTGCGTATATGCATATGCAAGTACGTGTACTTTTGTATGTATCTTCTTTTAACGGTAGGTTCATGTCTGAGCCGCCGTGGTCACAGCATGATACTTAATTGTAGTTTTCATGTTGTGATGCTCTTGGAGTGAGTACGTGGTAGGGTCCCCAGTTCCTTTCCACGGAGAGTGCCGGTGTTACCTTTTTAGGTAATCATTCTCTCTATTTATCCGGGCTTGGGACCAGCACTGACTTGGGCTGGCTTGGCCACCCAGTGGCTAGGTAGGCAATCGAGGTGAAGTTCCTACATAGCATTGTATGTATATATGCTTATGAATGATCATGGTATACAATTATATATAACACGTGCATGCAAGTGTCTGTACGCATGATTGTGCAAGTGGCTGTACGTATGTGTGTGTAAGTGTCTATAGGTATGCGTGTACAACTCTCTGTACGTATTTATGTACAAGTGCCTGTGTGCGTATTTATGTGCAAGTGCCTGTACGTATGTATGTGCAAGTGTCTGTACGTATGCGTGTACAACTGTCTGTACGTATTTATGTGCAAGTGTCTGTACGCATGTGTGTATAACTATCTGCACGTATGTATGTACAAGCGACTGCACGTATCTGTTCCCTGCCCATACTCACACACACACGCACCCTTTCTGCACCACGCCTGGGAGATGTCGCTTCCGCCATCACTTTACCTGTTAAAGAGAAACATCTGTCAGTCTAGAATAATGGCAACGCTTCCCTTCATAATCGTGGCAGCGTTGGTGATTTTTCTATCACTGTGGCGAAGAGATGAGTTCCTGTCGCCATGGTGAAGAGATGATTTCGTCTTTAAGGCGAAGAGATGAGTTCCTGTCGCCATGGTGAAGAGATGATTTCGTCTTTAAGGCGAAGAGATGAGTTCCTGTCGCCATGGTGAAGAGATGATTTTCTGATATTAAGGTGAAGATGAGTTTCTATCGTTATGGTGAAGAGGATAGTGATGATGGACTTACAACGGAATGGAATTGATAACGTTGGGGTTATAAGGGTTATGATTATATTACTTCTACCACGTAAAAACAATAATATTGGTATCAGTAATGATGATAATGATAATAGTGTCAGTAGCTACAATAATAGTAACAGTAGGAATTATATAATGGTGATGACGATGATGATGATGATGATAATACTAATCATTATCATCATCGTCAAAACTATCATAATAAAGGCAATCACAATATTAACAAACAGACTAATGACAACCACCTCTTCCACCTCCACCCCCCCTCTACCACACCTCCACCTCCGACGACATCTCCTCCACTTCCACCTCCACCCAACCGGCTCCTCCTCCTCCTCCTCCCCACTCCCCTCTTCCACCTTCTCCTCCACCTCCCTCCCTCTTTCAACTCCTTCTCCGCTTCCACCTCCTCTCTCTCTCCTTCTTCCACCTCCTCCACTTCCACCTCCACCCAACCGGCTCCTCCTCCTCCTCCTCCTCCTCTCGCCTCTTCCACCTCCACTTCTATCTCTACCTCTTTCGCCTCCTCCATATCCACCTGCTCCTCCACCTCCTACCCCTTCTTCCAACTCCTGCTCCGCTTCCACCTCCTCTCTCTCCCCTTCTTCCACCTCCCCCTCTTTCATCTCCACATCCACCCCCCCCTCTCCCCTTCTTTCACCTCCACCTCCCCCTCTTCCGTTCTTCCATTTCCCCCTCCACCCCCTCTTCCATCCCCCCTCTCTCCCTTTCTTCCACCTCCCCCTCTTTCGTTCTTCCATTTCCCCGTCCACCCCCTCTTCCACCTCCCCCCTCTCCCTTCCTTCCACCTCCCCCCCTCCCCCTCCACCTCCTCCACCGGCCGCCCTCAGCAGCCTTTCCTGATTCCGAACGCGAGGCTTTTAAGACAAACGCTGAGTAAACGCCCCTCTTTCTAGACCTTTCCCTTTTTACTCTTCTTCTCCTCCTATTCCCTTTATTCTTCGTCTCCTCTTTTCTTATTTTCGCCTTTTCTTCCATTTTTTTTTCTTTGGTTTTCCGCAGATTTCTTACTTATTTTTTCTCACTTTTTTCTTTTACTTTTTTTTTTACTTTTCTATTAGACTTTTTTTTTTTTTTTTTTTTATTCCTCGTTTACTTTTTCCCTCATTTCCCCTCTCCTCTCTTCCCATCTTCTGTCATTCTTTATCTTCTGTTTCGTCTCTTCTCCCTTCCCCTTGTCATCCTCTCTTTCCTTATTTCCTCTTTCTTTCTTGTCGAGCGAAACCTTGCAAAGCCGCCACGGCTGGAAATCGGAATAATATTTACGACGTGGCAACTGTCTATACAATTTTTCCTGTTAGATACCGAAGAAAGGAGAGAGAGAGAGAGAGAGAGAGAGAGAGAGAGAGAGAGAGAGAGAGAGAGAGAGAGAGAGAGAGAGAGAGAGAGAGAGAGAGAGAGAGAGACAGAGAGAGAAAAAAAAATAAAGAGAAAAGAAAAAAAAGTGACACACACGAGAAATAGACACAGACGCAGAGCGAAAGAGAGAGAGAGAGAGAGCGAAAAAAAGGGGAGACAAGAGAAAGGCCAAAATACCTCTCCATCTCACGGCAACCGATACTTCATGGCGGCGTGTTCGCTTAACGAGAGACTGACATCTCTATATATACCAACAGAGAGGTTATAAACGACGGCTCTCTCGATCCTATCACCAATCGCTTATTTCGTCTATGATCCCGTGTGCATGGGATTTGATCCTTTCTTCTCCCTTGCGCTTCAAAGACCGAGTGGCATCGAGGCCTTTTTGCGAATCGAAGTGAAAGGAGAGACGTGAGCTGTGATGGACATATATATATTGGTAATTCGAGTGTCGTGTTCTTTTTTTTTGTGTAGCTATCCGTTACCAAGACTTTTATGGTTTTGTTTCTACGGAAATACACGTTACATACAGACACACACAGAAACACACAGACAACGGCACAAACAGCCACAAACAGGCACAAACACACACACACACACACACACACACACACACACACACACACACACATAAATACATAAACATACACACGCGACCAAATATTCATAATTCAAAACGGTCCACGCGCAGGCTTGACTATCAACAATGCATTTATCTTGCAAAGCAGCTCCTTCAACACAGCATCTGCCTTGCTAACGGAGAGGCGGCCGTGTTCGCTCTCCCCACGCACTCCTCGCCTCCTCACGCTTCTTCCTTCGTTCCCTTCCTTTTCTTTATCTTCTCCTCTCCTTTCCACTCGTTCCCATTCTCCTCTTCCTCTCTCTCCAACTCCTCTTCTTTCTCCTCCTCCTCTTCTTTCTCCTCTTCCTCTCTCTCCCACTCCTCTTCTTTCTCCTCTTCCTCTCTCTCCCACTCCTCTTCTTTCTCCTCTTCCCCTCTCCCTCACTCCATTTCCTTCTCCTCTCCCTCTCATTCCTTTTCCTTTTCCCCCCCCCCCTCTCTCCTGGTACTTCCTCGCCCCCGTCCCCCTCCCCGTTCTCTTCCTTTCCCCCTTCCCCCTTTCCCTCTCCCCCCCCTTCCCCTCCCTCGCCCCTCCCTCCCCACCCCCTCTCTCTTTCCTCCTTCCCCTCCCCTTCCCCATCCACCTCTTTATCCCCCTTCCTCGTCCTCTTTCCATAACAACCCCCCCTCCCCCCCAAGTTCAAATTCCAAACTCTGATTCTCCCTTCCTCCTCCCCCCTACCCCCCCCCACCTCTAAGAAAAGCATCATTTGCATGAGATAAAAATCCCCGGATGTGGTAGCGTCGGACGGCGAAATTTCTCGCTGTTTATCATACCTTTTTTTCCTTCTTTTATTTTTTTTGCGGGGGGGGGGGGAGGAGGAGGGAGGCTATTGTTGTTGTTGTTATGGCAGTTTCGTTGTTGTTGTTGATACCGATGGCCGCTTTTCGATCTTTTTACTGTCCTTATCTCGCGCAATCATAAAACTTTCTTCCCGCCCTCACAATGGCGTTGTTGACAGTGTATATTACTGTTTTTCAACCAGATTCTTCTCTCTCTCTCTCTCTGTCGCTCTCGCTCTCTCTCTCTCTCTCTCTCTCTCTCTCTCGCTCTCGCTCTCGCTCTCGCTCTCTCTCTCTCCCTCTCCCTTTCCCTTTCCCTCTCCCTTTCCCTCCCTCCCTCTCTCTTTTCTGATTCCATCTCTTTTCGTTTCTTTCTTTATCTACCTGTGATTTTTCTTTTGTCTCCTGAGATTCAAAATCCGTATTTTATTTCTCTAAATCCCTATATTATTTTCCTGTCTCTATACCCTGATATAGCTTTACTTTTTTTCTTTCTATCTCTGCCTCATAATCCTCATTTCAGTTCCCTCCCTTATTAATCATTATCTTATTCCCTGACCCCAAAACATATTCTATTTTCTCCTTCATTCCCTAAATCCATACTTTATTCCCCTCCCTCTACCCCCACAAACCCCTACGTTATTCTCCCTCCCCCCTCCCCTAAATCTTAATTTAATTTCTCTCTCTCTCTCTCTCTCTCTCGCTCTCTATCCCTAACCCCTACTTTATTCTCCCTCCCCCCTCCCCTCAATCTTCTTTCTCTCTCTCTCTCTCTCTCTCTCTCTCTCTCTCTCTCTCTCTCTCTCTCTCTCTCTCTCTCTCTCTCTCTCTCTCTCCCTCTTTCTCTTTCTCTCTCTCTCCCTAAACCCTGCTTTATTCCCCTCCCTTACCCCTTACTTCCCTAAACCCTCTCCCTCTTTCTCCCTCGAAACCTCTTCACTTCAAATCCTTCTGCCTGATGCCTTTCACGATATCTGAAAGCCTCTGACGAGCGTGCATCCCCCTCGAGCGCTTGCATGACATTAAATCATGCAATGAACGCGTCGTGTATGAGTATTCTTATCTTTATTAATGCATGGACACATATCACTTTTGCATGCACGTCTCTCAGCTCGCTCGTAAATATGCAAATGAGGCGGAAAGATTCATGAACCTCTCGTTTTCTTTACTCATATCTATCTGATTTTACCGACGTATATATATATACTTATTCATGTCACCCTCCAAGTAAATGAACTATTGTGAACATTAATAGGTTTCTCTGCTTTTCCCTCTCTTTTTTCAAACACATCAAACCTTTTTTTTCTTTTATTAAGACACGTTTAACATATTTTTCTCTCTTATTTTCAGAAACGTTACACAGACTTCTAGGATAACATTAGATTACGTAAATCAACAAGAATTACGCATAATCAGTTTGCTTGTCACCCCCCCCTTCTGCATCTTTTTTTCCTCCCATCCTCTCCCTCTCCCTTTACAACACCGCCCCCTCCCCCCTCCCCCCTCCCTGCCTCTAAATGAAACCTTTGGAAACCAGAGATGGTTGACCTTTGACGTAAAAAAAAAAAAAAAAAAAAAAAAAAAAAAAAAAAAAAAAAATATATATATATATATATATATATATATATATATATATATATATATATATATATTCATTTATTTATTTATCTATTTATTTATTTATTCACACACACACACACACAAGGTCATTTACGTCACATTATATCTAACCTGTAAACATTCCCCTTTGATCAGCCCATTTGCCTTCATCTGAGGATCACTTACGTAAATACCTTGCATTTTGTGCAATGAGAATAAAGACAAAAATGGGTACCAGTAAAAAAAAAAAGTACAGTTCTTCAATGACAAAAATGGGTACCAACTGAAAAATATAACATAAAAATCACAAACAATACAAACAAACACAACACAAAAGAAAACGTACATAAGGGCAGAGTATGGGGGGGGGGACATTTTTCAATACAAACATACCAAGTCTAAAAATTACGCTTTTTTTTATTATTATTATTATCTTATCTTATCTTAAGAGAAAGAGAGAGAGGGAGAGAGAGAGAGAGAGAAAGAGAGAGAGGGAGAGGGAGAGAGTGTAGGCGACAACACAACCTTGACTCACGATCTCACCAACCACCTCCTCCCTCCTCCTCCGTGCCAGGTACGACACAGGCGAGGTCTTCCTCCTCACCCCCCCCCCCTCTCTCTCTCTCTCTCTCTCTCTCTCTCTCTCTCTCTCCTTTCTTCCCCTCATTCTCTCCTTCCATCCTTCTCTCCCTTTCCCTTCCTCCCCTCCCTCTCCACCCCTCAACTTCCATCCTCCCATTTCCCTCTTCCTTTCCCCCTCACCCTCATCCTTCCCTCCCCCTTCCTCCCCTTTCCCCCCCTTTCCCCCCCCTTCCCCGAGATCCGATTCCCCGCCCCCTTTGTTGACCGAGGTATTACCAGCCGCAGTAAGACCAGACGCAGCAAACACCAGGCGTACCTTTCACCCTTATTTACACTCGATCACAGCCCGGGTTTGGTTATTTCCCTCCCCCTCCCCTCCCTCTACGCTCCCCTCTCTTCCCCTCCGCCCCCCTCCCCTCTCCCCTCTCCCTTTTGTTAGTGGATCATTTCTTGTTTCTGTTTGCTTGTTTCTTTTATATTTTGAATGTTTTGCTTTATTTCGCTTGCTTGTTTTGCGTTTAATTTTATTATTTTGTTTCTAGTTTCTTTTTTTATTATTAGTTTTGTCTGTATCTTATTTTTTTCTCTCTTCATCTCTCTCTCCCCTCTCCATTTCTCTCTCTTTCTCTCTTCATCTTCCTCTCTCTCTCTCTCTCTCTCTCTCCCCCTCTCTCTCCTCTCTCTCTCTCTTCTCTCTCTCTCTCTCTTCTCTCTCTCCCTCTCTCTCCCTCTCTCTCTCCTCTCTCTCTCCTCTCTCCCTCTCTCTCTCCTCTCTCTCTTTTCCTCTCTCTCTCTCCTCTCTCTCTCTCCCTCTCTCTCTCTCTCTCCCCTCCTTTTCCCTTTCCCTCCTCTTTCTCTCTCCCTCTCTCCATTTCTCTCTCCCCCCTCTCTTTCTCCTTTTGTCCCTCTCCATCTCTCCCTCTCTCCCCTCTCTCGCCTCTCCTTCCCTCTCTCTCTGTCCTTTTCCCTTTTCTTATTTCCTCTGTCGGTGCAGGGGGGGGGAAAAAGGGGG
>NW_023638687.1:0-5000 GCF_015228065.2 Penaeus monodon
ATTTAAAATTATTATATATTTTATTTATATATTTTATTTTATATATTATTTTAAAAATAATAATCATAATCATATTATTATGAATATGTTATGTTTATATATCTATTTATATATATATATTATATTATATATTATATATACACATATATATTATTTATATTCACCACAAACACACACACACACACACACACATATGTATTTGTGTGTGTGTGTGTGCGTGGTGTGTGTGTGTGTGTGTGTGTGTGTGTGTGTTGTGTGTGTGTGTTGTGTGTGTGTGTGTGTGTGTGTGTGTGTGTGTGTGTGTGTTGTGTGTGTTGTGTGTGTGTGTGTGTGTGTTGGGGTGTGTGTGTGTGTGCCCCATACATATATTTACATATATATAGATATAAAATATATATATATATATATATATATATATAGATATACATATATATATATGTATAAATAAATATATATATATATATAAAAATATATGTATATATATATGTGTGTATATATATATATTATATATTATATATATATATATATAATTATATATATATATTGTGTGTGTGTGTGTGTGTGTGTGTGTGTGTGTGTGGTGTGGTGTGTGTTGTGTGTGGTGTGTGTGTGTGTGTGTGTGTGGGGTGTTTTGTGTGTGTGTGTGTGTGTGTGATATTTTATATATATAATATATAAGAGTGTATTATATATATATATATATTATAACATATATTTTATTATCATATATATATTTATTATTTTATGTATTTATATACCTATTATATGCAATATATTTTATATATATATATATAATATATTTTATATTTATATATAATCCCACACCCCACCCCTTGTCCCGTGAGTGGCTCGACAACGGCCATTGGCTGCGGATATCCTCTCACCCCCCTGTAGCTGTTAGACATTAGTTCTAACATACAGCTTCCCCTTGTTGAACTCGGGGGTAATTTGGGGGCATGAGAGATGAAATAACTGCTTATTTTAGGGCAAACATGTCAACCCCCCCCCTCCCCCAACAAACGATTTAATGTTGACAACCATGCAAGGCCCAGACTATGGCAGTCACTCTGAAGCCATACATGGCTCCTAGTGGCAAGAGAAGATCCAAAGCGCAGGTTGACTCTGTGAGACCTGCTGCTAAGATGGACACAATATCAGCCAAAAACATGTCTGTCTATGAGATTGTCCAGCAGATGGACTCTCGTGCTGGCTTCTCCAGGCCAGCACCCCAAATCAGGGAGACTTTTGAGTAACCCTCAGATGTCCTCCTGACCGAGATGGGAGCACAAGCATCCGAACAGCTGCTGCTCCCACGACCGCAGCCCTGAACGTAAGCTGAAAGGGTGGTCCGAACGACCCAGGCCAGAGACAGACTCTGAGAGTGAGTCTGGATCCCCTAGGCATTTCCCACGGTTTAAGGTTCCCCTCTAAACCCTGAAGGCTTCGGCAATGCCTACCAACTAGTAAGAGCATTGGTGATGCAGCGAAAAATCTGGTTGTCAATGCCAGAGAGACCAGGGCATGATTATCATGCCCAAAGACCAAGCTACGCTGAATTTCCTACAGGAAATCAAGGACCTTCATGATAGAAGGAAAGTGTGCCTCTTGCCCCTGAATCCCGACGATAGGAGAGTCAAGATGCTGCTACTTGGTTTCTCACTATATGATGTGAATGTGATCACATCACAACCACACCCACAAGTCCTGGTGACCTTGAAAGGAGCCTCAATCACTACCCTTGATCTGGGTAACTGGCGCACCTTCAGCCTAAGAACATATGTATCAGAGCCACTTCGGTGATTTAGGTGCCAAAGATACGGCCACCATCAGGCTAGCGGCAAGGCTAAGCTAAATGTGGTGTGCCTTATGGCCCACAAGGAAGGCCAAAGGGACACAAGAGCCAAATGTCTCAACTGGGGCAAGGCTACACCCCGGGAGCCTAGCTTGCTCTGCCAGGAAAGGGGGCGGCGCTCAGGCGACAAGAGGTTGCTAAATAGCGATCAGACTTTTTTTCCTGCTCCCCAGGCACCCATGTCTGGGACAGAACAAAACAGAAAAGACTTCCCGACCTGCTAAGGGGAAAGGGAAAGCCCCTCCACAGCCGACACCATTATCTCCAAAAAAAGAGTTTCCCACCTTTCTAAAATGCAGAAAAAGAACCACGGGAATAAAGGTTCAAAGAACATTGCAAAAGCCTCCCCAAGAGACGATAATCTCCTCTTTGATGAGAAGATTGACTCTCCCTGTTGACTCCCTGTATCACTGCAGTACAGTTTTGGGGGAGGTCCAGTGAGGAGGCGGAGAAGGCAGTCACGGTCGCCATGATGGCAGTGACCCAGACTGTTGCAGTCCTGAAAGGGAGGCTGAGCAGAGCCAAAGCAGCCCCTCCCTCACCCCAGAACGAGACTCACCTCCCCACCCCAACCCTGGCCACACCCTCACAGGCAGAGCCAGAACAGGCTGAATCTGTGCAGCCAGTGCCCGAACAAGCTGCCCTTACTCAGGTAAAGCCAGCAAAGAGAAAAGATACGCAGACAAAGCCTGAAGTGAGAAAAGCCAAACTCACAAAAGTCAGAGCTACCAAAGGCTCTCCACCTCCCAGTGGACCCTAGGCTAGCCTGACAAGAGATGAGGATCCCTCAACCAGCGAGGACTTCACAATGGAGTTGCCCAGACTTCGACTCTGAAGCCGAATATAAAGACGTCCTCTGATGTAATTATCACCAAGAAACATCATGACACAAAATCTAAGCATACTACAATGGAACATCTATGGCTTCAATAAAAAGAATGCCATCCTCCACCAATAGTCCCGATCAAGAACATTGACATTGTCATGCACCGGGAAACACATTAATAGAGGGGACTGTTTGCTTCTCAGGGTATCATGTCTTCATGCTGCCAAGCATAGTTTGGCAAAAGAGGTTTGATAACCCGGGTCACAGCAACAACCCCTTGCTCAGAAATGGCCGATGCACCGCCCTGTGGAGAGGATGCTGAATCTCTTGCCATTGAGATTCATCTGGCTGGGGGCCCTTTCAAGCTGTACAATGCGTACAGCAATACAGGCTGTAGGAGCTTAGACATCAGCCAGGTCTGTGCTACTGCAGCACAAGACCGAGTGATCATAGGGGGAGACTTCAATGCGCACCACCCCACCATGGCTCCCTGCAGGGCACCGGATGCGGCAGGCATCACATAGCCAATGTGCTTGAGACTTCCCCCAAAATCACTCTTCTCAACAGCCAAAAGCCAACACATGTCAAAGGAGGGGTCCTAGACCTCACCCTGGCTACTGCGGCTCTGGTGGAGAGAATTAGATGGTATGGCGATGAGACTGTCACAAGTGACCACTATGGCATTGTTACTACCCTCATGGATGCTGGCCCAGCCCAAATGCCACAAGCAAATCCAAGATGGAAAAACAGACAAGGCCAACTGGCAAGCCTTTCAGAATCCTTGGCCAACTGTCTTAGAAGCAATGAACCCCCACAGAGTGAAACGTGGAAGTGCTTGAAGCCAGACTTATCAGTACCATCAATCAACAGCCTCACAGACTAACCTAAAACTCGGCCATCGACCAGGAGTTATAAAGACGTCTGGTACTTTAATGATGAGATTAAGGAAGTCAACCACAGAGTAAACTGTGTAAAAACATTTCTGAAGGCAAAAACCCTGACAACCTCGCCCTCCTAAGGGAAGCAGTCAGGGGTGCCAAGGAAACTGCCATAAAATCAGGCAGGAAAAGTGGTTGGAATTGTGGGAGTCTCTTTTGACCACTGAACCACCTTTACAGAGCTATGGCAACAGGTCAGGCGGCTACTAGCCACTCAGGTCCCAAGGTGCACACACCACGACCCCCAAGCAGAAACAAACGACTGGGGTAGGAGTTCTCTGCGAGAACAAGCAGCAACAATTTGCCACTGAACTGAAAGGCAGACTTGCTCATATCAAAGAGAAGGCAGCCATAACTATGATGTTATCTTCTCTCTGAGGAAACTAATACAAACCTATAAAAACAGTTCTTGCACAGCCCTGGGTTCTGATGGGATCTCATACCCCATCATTTCCCATCTAGGGCTGGCAGGTGAACTTGGATTCCTGCAACTCATCAACAAGTCCTGGGAAACCTCCACTCTACCCATGAGCTGGGAAGAGGGGCCCTCATAGTTCCCATCCCAAAAGGCCAGGGGAAGTACCATCCCATCACTCTCCCCAGCTGTCTGGGCAAGACGGCCCGGACCCGACTCCAATGGAAAATGGGACCTCCACATGAACACCTCCATGGATTCACAAGGGGCATGAGCACAACAGACAGCATAGCCATGCTCTTAAGCACAATCTAGTATTCCTAGACCTGGAGAAGGCTTTTGAATTAGCAAGTCCTCTTGATATAAGACAGGACTAAAGATCCCCTGCAGCCAAAATTTAAAGCCATGGCTCTGAGACTAAAAGTTCAAGGCACAAGTCTGAGAATCCAGGAATGGATTAGAATGGATCCGGTCTTCCAATAACCTTTGGGGCAATAACTGATCGGACCCTCTCCTTTAAATAGGAGGTCCTGTACTTGGTTTACCGAACCAAAGCAAGACTGTCTGTCATGAGAGCAATGACACATAGGAACTAGACCTAAAGTACTAAGATCATTCTACGTACATGCCATCCGTCCCCCTTGTGGACTATGCTTCTGTCTCCCTTTAAATTTCTGCAAGGCCGAAATTAAGAGAAAAATTGGAGACAGTTCAAAATGAAGCTGCAAGAATCATTCTGGGTGCCCCAAGGTGGACGAAGGCCCTCAACTTCCTCATGGAGGTAAACCCTCTCCCCCTGGAATTACGAATTGATCTAATGGCAGCTCAGTTCTTTTCAAAGGTTGTCCAAGCTCCCAGGAACACAAACATATGTTTTTGTGTGTGTGTGTGTGTGTGTGTGTGTGTGGGGTGTGGTGTGTGTTGGGGTGTGGGTGTGTGTGTGTGTGTGTGGGGGGGTGTGTGGGTGTG
>NW_023638688.1:0-12768 GCF_015228065.2 Penaeus monodon
GGGGAAAGGCAGGTGGGCATGGTAAGACCGGCCCAACCACCGGCGTCCGGGGACGATGTCAGTCCAGGGGATCGCCTTAGAGTCGGCGAGTGCGCACCGTACCTACATCTTTCATGATTATCATCATTTTTATCGTTATCTCATTATCAAATTACATTTTATCATCATCTTTATCATCACTATTGAAATTTATCACATTATTGCAATTGTTATCTTTGTTATTGCAAGTTTTGAGTATAGTATTTTTTTGCAAAAATAAAAACCACAACATAAGATAGTATAAAATAAAAATAACAAAATAACGATTTTTAAAAATTATTTATATCATTATTTTAAATTGTATCGTTTTATTTAATTTTTTATGTTATAATAATTTTTTTTCCCAAATACTAAGTACAATAAAAAATGTAAAAATAACATAAAAATACTAATAAAATTTTATAACCACTAGCATTTTTTTATTTATACATAAAATTTTATTTTTTTTATTATACAGTTAAATAGTTTTTTTGGCAAAATCTAATATTCGAAAATGTAATAAAATAATAAAAAAAATAAAATTAAAAATAATAAAATAATAATAATAATAATAATAAAAAGGAAATAATAAGAAAAAATAATTTTAAATAATGCTACGCCAGGGGTTTTTGTCTCTGTGCGAAACATGTGTTTACATGAAGGGACCTGGCAAACATTCGCAGGGGCTGTGACGGAGGAGCGGGGAAAAAAGCCGAGAGGGGCAGTGGGTGCTCCCGTGAAAAACCTCGGTGTGCCCTTGTCCCTTAAAAACTTGTTTGCCCTTTGAAACTGTTTGTGCTGTGTGACAGCGGTTTCCCCCCCGGGTTTGTGCCAAAAAAGTTACGGGTAAAAACTTGTGTAAATAAAGGAAAGACTGCATTTTGTTTTACTTCTCCCCTGCCCCACTTGGTTTTTCCTCTCCTGGTGTTCTGGGACCTGTGGTGTTCCCCCTTTTGGGGCTTTTCAGTGTTCCGACCCTTTTAATAACACCGTTGCCTACCTCCCTTTGTGTTGGTGGCAGGAACGGGGAAAATCGGCGAAACTTGTGTCAGGGTGGATTTGTGATATTTGATCAGGGAGACCGCCTTTTATAAAGAGTCCAAAGAGGGGGGGAGCCATGATGAGACTATGTGGGGGAGGCACGAGTGGGGTGAAGCCGAGCCAGACGGCCTGATCACTCCCACGGGGGTTATGAGGGGGGAAAGGCAAAAAAGGAGAAGGCGGGACAGGGGGAACGCGAGAGGCACACCATCTCGTCGAGATGCGGAAAGGGAAAGGAGAGGAAATTTTCTCCCAAACTTGTTGGGGTGCTACAGAGAATCTTGCATCTGTGAGAGGAAACTCAGCATACACCACGGCCTGAAACAGCATGAGGTGAACGAGAGGAGGTGCGACCTAAAGGGGGCATTTTCGGACCTGGGGAGGAATGAGGGGGAAAGGGGGCCCCACGAGGTTTTAACGTTGCAAGCGGGAAAGGCAGAGGGGTTCGGCAACAGATCCAGGTCGTTTTACGGGGTCGCCGGGGTCCGGGGCAGGAAAAACCCCGGCCTCGCAGCGTCGTGTCGGACCCAAGGGGTCGCTGCAGAAGGCGGGGGACCAGGGAACCGCTCCCTTGGGGTATAGGGGGCGAAACTGGGCCCCGGGTTCAACCCCCTCGTTCCCCCCTCCCCCTTCCCCCCCCCCCGGTTTTTATTTCCGGCACGCGTTCTCCCCCGGGGCCCCTCGTTCCAGACATTCTTGAGGCGTAAGCCAGTAGACGCGGGAAGGGGCCCGGGGGCATTTTTTCCCAATTTAAAATGCGGGTATTTCCCCAGGGCGACCAGGAAAGAGGCCCTGCAGCTGTACACGATAAGGGGCCCCGCGGGGGAAGTTTTGGGGCATTGCCGCACCCAACGGGCCCTTTTACACAGCGTGGGGGGCTTTGAAACGCCTTTTTCGGGCCCACCCGGCCGGGGTTTTGGGGCCCACTTGAAAAAGCGACTCGTGACGTGGGGACACGCCCCACTGGCCAGATGTGGGGCGTGGAAAGGGTCGTCCCCGGGGGGGCGCGGAAGAGATGATCGGGTCCTGGCCCTTTTCTTTGTTGACTTTTTACGGCCCGCACGAAAATCTACTAAAAGGGACACCCTGAGACCTGGGGTGGCGTGGCGGGGGCCTTGGATTTGGGGGGCCTTCCCGAAGGCAACCAGGGGCCCTTTGGCCCCTTTCTCGCCCCCCCGTGACCCCCGGGCCGGAAAGGCAAAAGGGGGAAAAAATACATTGAAAAAGGTGAGCCCAAAAATTTCCAAAGGCTTGTTTTGGGGGCGCGGAAGGTAGGGCACAGACGTGTTAGTGTCAGAGGGGGGAGAACACTCCCTCAACCGGGAACGGATTCGTGCCTCCAGCAGGCTAAAGGATTTGGGGCAGGTATGGTCACCATCCGACGCATGTCCAAAGGGCAAGGGAAAGTGTACAGGCGGAAAACTTGGACAGGCTGAAAAAGGGGGCAAAACCCGCCTCCTCGGTTCCCGGGGCCCCGACTTGGGTAAGTCTGTCGAACCACATGATGCAGGTGGGGGGTCAATAGAGGGGAACCCATCCCGCCTAAGGACACTGGGGGTTTGAGAAACCCTATGCGGCCGATATTTTGGCACTACGACTTCCAGACGCACCACAGAGACTGTGTGGTTCACGGGGCTTGTTCACTAAAGGGGCCTGGAGGCTCGTTTTGGGCGGGGGCAGCACGGGCGGGTGCCGGTGATGGGGCCGATCTGGACGACAATGCTTCCGGGCCCTTGACTACCTGAGCGGATAGGGTGTGTCGACCTTGGACGGAAGGGTGAGGGTGCAGGGTGAAGGTGCCCTTGTTTCCGGGGTTGGTGTCAGAGGTAGTTACGCTGAGCGACTGCACCTTTTGCCCCAGGACGAGTCAAAACCCGGGTGGCACTGTCAAAGTGATGCGTGGGTAAGGGCCTCGGGGAGCCCCCCCAAAAATTGCAGCTGGCGAGGCTAGCGGTTGGGGGGGACCTTTTGGCCCGGGGGGGGGGTTATTTACATTTTTGGTAGAACTCCCCGAAAAGGCCAAAGGTGCCGGTGCAAAGCGGGGCACTTGGGGGAAGGGGAAGCGTCCAGAAGATCGCGGGGCGAGGATTTTGGGTTGGTGTGGGGGGTTCCCGACTTCCTTGGGGATTGGTGCCCCGGGACGCCGCTAACTACGGAAGCCAGAAGAGAAGTCTCACACCCTGTCTCGGGCCGTGTTTTAGCGGGGACTTGGAGGGGCCGCACAGGATTGTAAAACCCCGCATAACCCGGAATAGTTTGCCTTTAAAGAGCCCCCCCCGACTATTGCCCCAACCAACGAGAAAGTGCAGCGCACTGTAAATGGCTAGCGCACAGGGGTGTAAACTCAGACAGTCCATGGTCAAGGGGTAGTTCTTTAAAAAAAGGAGGCACACAACGCTTCTGTGTGACCCCCGGCGCTGAATGACATGACTATCAAGGACTCATACCCATTGCCGAGAATTGATACACACTCGATCATTGGGGGGGGCCGGGTGTTTCCCCCACACTCCCTAAGTGGGTTTTTCACCAGGTGGAATGGGGGAAAGGGGAACAACCAAAAAGACGCCTTTCCTTTCGGCAAGGCCCGGGCAATTAAACTCTGCCCTTTGTCTCTGCAATCCCCTTGTTTTTCGGCGCTAGGGGAGAGGTTTTGGATCCTGCTGGAAGCGGCGCTTGTCTCTTTTGATGCGTCAGTCTTGGGGAGCCCCTTCGAGGAGGACGGACGGGGGAGAATACTACAGCGGTTGAGAAGGCCAACCTCAAACTCACCCCCAAAAAAAATGCTCGATTTTCCGATGGGGTCCCATTCGGGGGCATGTAGTCAGTCAAGACGGTGTGCGCAGACCCACAGAAGGTGGCGGGGGGAGAATGGCCAGTTCCCCCCAATGTGGCAAAGTAGGACTACCGGCCCTGTGAATACTACCGCCGCTTTGTACGGGACTTCGCCATGTAGCTTTCCACCGATTTACACGAAAGGGGATGTTCAGGGGGGACGAGGGGTCGTCTGCATTTGACAACTGAAGAAGCCTGGTGAAGCCCGTCTTGCCCTATGGGGAACCCAAAGTCCCTTCCTTTGGGGAACTGACGTAGTGGGGAAGGCTCGGGCATTTTTGGTCACAGTAAAGGACGGAAAGAGTATGTTGGGGCCCTACTCAGTGCCAATTTCGCGGGCCCCTGAAGCAAATATTGGTGATAAGAAAGGGTTTCTGGGGGTGGGGAAGGTCTCGAGCACTTTTTACCACCTCTAACGGGGGCCGGTTTACCATCCACGACCTGCTCCCAAGTGGGTTTAAATCGCTGAAGGGAGCAGGGGTCATTTCAAGATGGTTAGGGCGCCTTGAACTACAATCACATCGTCCCCGCCCGGTCGGGGCCATTGCAAGCTGACGCCTAGTCGCTCCTTGAGGCAGTTGCTCACACTGTTCCAAAGACTCTGATCTGTGCCTCCGTTGCAGGTCTGGAATGCCACAAAGGGGGTGATGATGGCGTAAAGGGCCAACGTGAGGGCTCTGACCTTGCTCCCTTGTCCCGGGCTTGGGCTCTCGTGGACCCCTATGGGAGGGCCGTGGGTGCGGAGAGCCCCACCACAAATGTCTGGGTGGACCGGGGAAAATTTTTCGAGTGGTAAAAACGGTTTTTTATGAAGCGCTGGGGGCAGTTGAGTGAAGGGACAGTACACATGGGGAGTTTTAGTACCCGAGCCAGCGGCTGAGTTTCTGAGGGAATTAACCGGGTTCCAGTGGCCATTGGGGGGAGAAAAACCCGACCCTCTCCGTCAAAGCTTTATGGGTGGGGATGAAAGTGGGCGTTCTGAGTGGTGTAGGCATGGTGTGTGCGGCAAAGAGGCCCCGCTAGAAAAACCCCTGCCCCGTCAGGGGTTTTCGTTGGGAGCAAACCCCGGAACGGGGGGCTAGACATTGCCGGGCCCCTGCCCCTCACGCACAAGGAAACCGAACATCTGTTGGAATGGACTATTTCTCAAAGTGGCCGAGGGATATGCCTACCAACCACGAGGCCGAGACCGTGGCTGGCGTGTTAGTGAATGATTCATTCCCCTTTTGGGTTTTCCTTCTGAAATGCCTCTGACCAAGGCCGTAGTTTTGAGTCACAGTGTTCCGTGAGTTTTCGAGCTGTTGGGGTGCGCAAGACCGGACGAACCCCCCCCATCCACAGTCCCATGGGATGGTGGGGCGGTTTAAAAAAGTACCCTTGCTCAACTTACCAAATATTTCAGGGAAAGTCGGAAGACTTGGGGGTCAAGGCCCGCCCCTGTCATGGCCTACCGGTTGCTTGCATGAGGGAAAAGGGTTTACACCCGCCCGCTCTGTTTGGCCCTGAGTCAGGTACCCGTGGATTTGGCCACAGGGCGGACCCGACGGAACTTGCCAACTTCACATCCCTATGCGGCACGCGGAGAACCTGGCGGAGGTGCAGACGGGGGCGTGGCAACTCAAAGGGACCGGCCAGCCATGAAAGGGACCTATGACCGGCGCATGAGGGAAGGAGGTCAACTAGGTGACAGAGTGTGGGTGCATAACCCGCGTCGGAAGCGAGGCTCTCGCCGAAACTTCAGAGCCCCGGGAGGGGCCAACCGTGGAGCGGCCCTCTCTGAGTACCTATCAATTCCAGAGGGCGAAAACGACCCTCCGTTGTCCACTGGCCGGGTGTGGCGTTACCCTGGGCCGGGAAATATCCCGGGCCATGGGAAAAAAAAAATGAGTTGCCCATACGGCGATGAACTGGGGAAAGCTGACCGAGATAGGCAGCATTTGGACGGTGAGGGCGTGCACAATGCAATGGTGACCCGGCCCGGTTTGGGCGGAAACCCTCTGGGTCCATGCCCAAACTACCGCCGCCCACCCCCCAAAGAGACCCCCGGAGCGAAAAAACCGCGTGGATAAAGATTTTTGTGTTTCTGAAACTGATTTTATTAAATTTTTTTGTAGTTTGTTTTGGTTTAGAATTCAGAGCAGCGGGTGTCCTTTTTATGGGGGGGTATGCACGCCATGGGTCTTTGTCTCTGTGCGAAAAAGGGGTTTTTCATAAAGGGGTGGGGAAACATTTCGCAGCTGGCTGTGAGCGGAGGGCGGAAAACAAGCCAGAAGGGAGTTTGGGGGCTGCCCTTTTAAGACCCCGTGTGTGCCCCTTTTGACTGAAAACATTGTGTTGCCCGTTTTAAGCGTATTGTGCTGTGTGACCTTTTTTTTCCCCCCTGTATTGTGCCCAAGAAAGTGTACGGGTAAAAAACTTTGAAAAAAAGGAAAACTGTCTTTTTTGTTAACTTCGTGCCCTGCCCCCCCTTTGGGGTTTCCTCTCCCGGTGTTCTGGGACACTTGGTTTCGGGGCCTCTTTTAGCTGTTTATGTTCACGACCCCGATATAACAGCCGTCTCCCACGACTTTTCAGGAAGGCGAGAGACGAGGCAATCGGGGTAAAAATAAATTAAAATTTTTCAAAATTTTCCCTTTTTTCCATTTTATCATATTATTTTTATGATTAAAACAATTTGGTAATTATTTCATTTTTTACCCTAATATTCCCCAAAACACCAAAGAAACGAAAAACTCATTTTTTGGGGTATACTCTAAAAGGTATTTTTCACAGTTTTGCCGATTTTTAGACTTTTTGGGATGTTTTTTTTTTATACCCCTTTTTTTTAAATTTTATATGGACCAATTCCCGTTATTTACCATTTTTCATGATTACATATTATTACGTTTTTCATCATCATTTTCATCATTATCAATTTCATATCATTATCTCATTATTGAAAAAAATTTTCACATTTTGCAATTGTTTCATTTTTTGCAAATTTGGGGTTTAGTATTTTTTTTGCAATAAACAATAACACAACAAAGTGTAATAAAAATAAAATAACAAAAATCGATTTTAATAATTATTTTTATCATTATCTTAAATTTGTATCGTTTCTGTAATTATTACTGTTAATAATTATTTTGCAATTATACTACCCTACAAAAAATAAATAATATAAAAAGACAATAATATACAATAAAATATTAAATCACACATTTTATTTATTTTCTTAACTTTTTATTATTTTTGTTTTTTTACAGATATAAAAATAATTTTGGGAAAATATAAAAAAAAAAAATATAAAAATATAAATAATAATAATAAATATAATAAAAATAAAATTAAAAATAATAATAATAATAATAAAAATAAACTCATCATCATCAATAAAAATATTAATAAAATTCAAAAGTTATCAAAATTTTCTTAATTTTTACTTTTATTTATCATTATTGTTATGATTTAAAACAAATTCGGTAATTTTTATTTTTTACCCTAAAATTACCCAAAACACCCAAAAAAATCGAAAAAACTCATTTTGGATATCTCTCATAAGGCTATAATCGCTAGATTTTGCCGCTTATTAGACTTTTGGGATTGTTTTCTTTTAAACCCTTTTTTTTATTATAATGGGCACAATTCCTGTTATTATCATCAT
The DNA here is from genome assembly GCF_015228065.2 of Penaeus monodon. Taxonomy (NCBI): domain Eukaryota; kingdom Metazoa; phylum Arthropoda; class Malacostraca; order Decapoda; family Penaeidae; genus Penaeus; species Penaeus monodon. The sequence goes on from NW_023638688.1 coordinate 7,535, forward strand.
CATTATGTCTGTTTTTCATCATTATTTTCGTTTCATCATCATTACATACATTATCTCATTTTTTGCATTATTATCTCTTTTTGCAATTTTTTTATCATTATTTTGCAATTATTGGAGAATAGTATATATTTTTTCAATTACTAAAAAACCCCAAAATAAAGATAGAATAACATAAAAAACAATAAAAATGATTTTTTAATAATTTTTATATCTAATCTTTAAATTTTATCGTTTTTACTGAATTATTACTTTTTTAATAAATTTTTGCAAATTTTAATACCCGACAAATAAAAATATGATAATAAAAACAATAAAATTCAATAACAAATTATAACCATAGCATTTTATTTTTTTCATTATACTTATTCTTATTGTTGTTTTTATTTAGTTAAATGAATTTTTGGAATAATACTAAAAATTAAGATAAAAATAAAAAATAATAAATAATGTAAAAAATAATCAATACTAAAATATTAATAAATATTCAAAAGTTACAAAAATTCTCTTTTTTCTCACTTTTTCTCATTATTGTTATGATTTAAACAATTTTGGTAAATTTTTACTTATTACCCAAAATTGCCGAAATCAAAAGAAAACAAAAAAAGTATTTTGGGGTTTCTTCAAAAAGGTTATATTTTGCTAAATTTTTCCCCTTTTTTGACTTTTGGGAAAAGTTTTTTCTTTTAAACCTTTTTTTTTATTAATAAAGGGCACAATTCCTTTTTTTATCATCATTATCAAATTTTCAAAACATTATTATGTTATCATCATCGTTACTCATTATCATCATTTCATCATCATTATCATCAATTTTGCAATTTTTTATCGCCCTTATTGCCCAAATTTTTTATCATTTTTTATTGCAATTATTTTGGGGTTATAGTATATATTTCTCCAATATTTCTAAAACCACAACCCAAAAAGGGTAGTAATAAAAATAATAATAACAAAAATAAAGATTTTAAAAATAATTTTTTATATCATTATCTTTAAATTTGTACGGTTTTTACTTTTAATTTTTTACTTTTATAATAATTATTTTTGCAATTAGACACCAGTCAAATAATAATAATGATAATAATATCCAAAAAATACTAAACAAAATTATAACCACTATCATTTTATTATTATACTTATAAATTATTATTATTTTTTTTTATTACAGTTATAATAGATTTTTTTGGGAATAATGCTAAAATTCAGATAATAGTAAAAAATAAAAATAATATAATTTTAGTTTGTAATAAAAATAAAAAATTAAAAATCCAAAAATAATAATAATAATAATAATAAAAAATATTAAAAAATAATAATAATTTAAAAATAAAAATTAATAATAATAAAATTTAATATTCAAATGTTTTTTCAAAATTCCCCTTATTCTCACTTTTTTCAAACATTTTTGTTATGATTTAAAACAATTTTGGTAATTTTTTTCATTATTACCCTAAAAATTTCCCCAAAACACCAAAAAGCGGAAAAAAAAAGTCATTTTGGGTATAATCTCAAAAGGGTAAAATTTCCTAAGGGTTTTGCCCCCCTTCTTTGAAATTTTTGAATGTTTTTTCTTTTACCTTTTTATATTATATATGGACCCCAATTTCCCGTTATTACCATCCATTTCATGATTATCTCCCTTTTTATCGTTATCCATCTTATCATCATTATCCCTCTCATTACTCATTTTGCAATTATTAAACCCCTCATTATTGCAATTTTTATCATTAAATTTTTGCAATTATTGGATTTTTTAGTAAATTTTTTTGCAAAAATACTAATAAACACAAAAATAAAGATAGTAATACCCTAATAAAAACAAAAAACGTTTTATAAAAGTTTTTTATATCATTATTTTAATTTTACGTTTTTTACTGTAATTATTACTTTTATGAAAAATTTTTTTTTTTGGTATTATACTAAACCCTTTCAAAAAATAATAAAATAAAATAAAATAATTTAAAACTAAAACAATATTATAAAACACTGCATTTTTATTATTTACTTTACTTATCTTTTTAAATTTTTATTATTACCGTTTTTAATAGATTTTTTTTTTGGGAATAATACTAATAAATTTTTGATAATAGTAATAATAATAATAATAAAAAATAATAATAATAATAAGAAAAATTTTAATATTGAAATGTTATCAAAATTTTTCTTTATTCTCACTTTTTATCAAACATTTTTGTTTGGGTTAATAGAAAACTGAAAAATTTTTATCATATTACCCCTAAAAATTGCCGAAATCACCAAAGAAATCGAAAAAAAAATTTATTTTTGGGGTATATCCCCAAAAAGGGTATATATCCTAGATTTTTTCCGCTTTTTTTGCCCTTTTTGGGATTTTTTTTTCTTTATACCTTTTTTAAAATTTTTATATGGACACCCTTTTCCTTTTTATTACATCATCATTTAATCATATTTTTTCACATTATTTTCGGTTTTTCACCCATTATCATCATCATCATCCCCTTTTTCATCATCATATCAACATTATTTTCAAATTTTTTCATCATTTTTGCAATTTTTTATCATTTTATTGCAATTTTTTGGAGTTTAGTATATATTTTTTGCAAAAATACTAATAAACAAAAACAAAAATAGTAAAAGAATAATAATAAAAATAATAACGATTTTATAATTATTTTTTTATCATTTCCCAAAATTTTATCGTTATTACTGTAATTATTACAGTTATAATAGATAATTTGGCAATAATACTAAAAATTAAGATAATAGTAATAATAATAATAATAATAATAATAATAATAATAATAATAATAATAATAATAATATCATCATCATCATCATCATCATCATAATAATATTAATAATATTAAAATGTTATAAAAATTGTCTTTATTCTTACTTTTATCATCATTATTGTTATGATTAATACAATTCTGGTAATTATTATCATTATTACCCTAATAATTACCGAAATCACCAAAGAAATCGAAAAAACGTCATTTTGGAGTATACTCTCATAAGGCTATATATCGCTAGATTTTGCCGCTTATTCGACTTTTGGGATTGTTTTTCTTATACCTTTTTTATATTATATATGGACACAATTCCTGTTATTATCATCATCATTATTCATGTTTATCATCATTATTATCGTTATCATCATCATTATCATCATTATCATCATCATTATCATCATTATTGCAATTATTATCATCATTATTGCAATTGTTATCATTATTATTGCAATTATTGGAGTTATAGTATATATTTTTGCAATAATACTAATAACCACAACAATAATGATAGTAATAACAATAATAATAACAATAATAATGATTTTATAATAATTATTTATATCATAATCTTAATTAGTATCGTTATTACTGTAATTATTACTGTTATAATAATTATTTTTGCAATTATAATACCAGTACAAATAATAATAATGATAATAATAACAATAATAATACTAATAACAATATTATAACCAGTAGCATTATTATTATTATCATTATACTTATTCTTATTGTTTTATTATTATAGTTATAATGATTTTTTGGCAATAATACTAATAATTAAGATAATAGTAAATAATAATAATAATAATAATGATAACAATAATAATAATACTAATAATATTAATAATATTCAAATGTTATCAAAATTCTCTTTATTCTCACTTCTATCATCATTATTGTTATGATTAATACAATTCTGGTAATTATTATCATTATTACCCTAATAATTGCCGAAATCACCAAAGAAATCGAAAAAACGTCATTTTGGAGTTTACTCTCAAAAGGTTATATTTTGCTAGATTTTGCCGCTTTTTCGACTTTTGGGAATGTTTTTCTTATACCTTTTTTATATTATATATGGACACAATTCCTGTTATTATCATCATTATCATGATTATCATCATTATTATCGTTATCATCATCGTTATCATCATTATCATCATTATCATCATCATTATCATCATTATTGCAATTATTATCATCATTATTGCAATTGTTATCATTATTATTGCAATTATTGGAGTTATAGTATATATTTCTCCAATAATACTAATAACCACAACAATAATGATAGTAATAACAATAATAATAACAATAATAACGATTTTATAATAATTATTTATATCATTATCTTAATTAGTATCGTTATTACTGTAATTATTACTTTTATAATAATTATTTTTGCAATTATACTACCAGTACAAATAATAATAATGATAATAATATCAATAATAATACTAATAACAATATTATAACCACTATCATTATTATTATTATACTTATACTTATTATTATTGTTATTATTACAGTTATAATAGATTTTTTGGCAATAATACTAATAATTAAGATAATAGTAATAATAATAATAATAATGATAACAATAATAATAATAATAATGGAAATAATAATAATAATAATAATGATAATAATAATAATAATAATATTACTAATAATCAAATGCTATCAAAATTCTCTTTATTCTCACTTTTATCATCATTATTGTTATGAATAATACAATTCTGGTAATTAATATCTTGATTACCCTAATAATTGCCGAAATCACCAAAGAAATTGAAAAAACGTCATTTTGGAGTATAATATCAAATGGCTATATTTCACTAGATTTTGCCGCTTTTTCGACTTTTGGGAATTATTTTCTTTTACCTTTTTTTATTATATATGGAGACAATTCCTGTTATTATCATCATTATTATCATGATTATCATCAATATTAGCATTATCATCATCATTATCATCATTATTGCAATTATTATCATCATTATTGCAATTATTATCATCATTATTGCTAATTATTATCGTTATTATTGCAATTATTGCATTTATAATATATAATTTTCAACTATACTAATAACAACAACAATAATAATAGAAATAACAATAATAATAACAATAATAACGATATTATAATAATTATCTATATCATTATTTTAATTAATATCGTTATTACAGTAATTATTAGTTATAATAATTATTTTTGCAATTATACTACTAGTAAAAATGATAATAATGATAATAATAAGAATAATAATATTGTAACGTATTATAAATAATAATAATAATGATAAAAAATATAATAATAATAATAAATAATAATAATAATAACAATAATAATTATAAAAATACTACTACTACTACTACTACTACTAATACTACTACTACTACTACTACTACTACTACTACTAACTATAATAATATAATAATAATAATAATAATAATGATAAT
>NW_023638689.1:0-12766 GCF_015228065.2 Penaeus monodon
CTACCCTTTAAAACCCCCAATATGGGTAAAAAAAATAATAATTGCGAGCTTTACTCAGGCCTTTTTAAACCTGTATTTTACTTCTGCGCACACAATTTAGCCAAAATCGAATTTTTTCCCAAAATTTTACTGTTGGCAAAAAGTTTCGTTGGGGGGAACTTTGAGAGAGAGAACACTAAGAAAGTTAGGGAAAGAGTAAAAAAATTTTTTAATACGATTAGTTAGATTTTTGACTATATTTAACAAGCAAAAACACAAGATTTTTTTTTGATAAAGCTGATTAAACAGATCTCCAAATCACTCCAGGGATAAAATTAAAAATGTGTGGGAAATTTAAACTGCAATTGCTCACTCCAACTCTCTTGTTTACAAGGGGAGTAGGGGTTTAGCCATTTCGGGGGCCCATTGGGGTGTTATCAATTCCACTCACACCCCACCCACACAACCACAGTGGGTGTGTGTGTGTGTGTGTGTGTGTGTTTGTGTTTTGGGGGTTTTTGGTGTGTTGTGTGTGTGTGTGTGGTGTGTGAGGTGTGTAGCATTATAAATGGCATATATATATATATATATATATATAAAAAATATATATATATATATGTGTGTGTTGTGTGTGTGTGTGGGTGGTGGGGTGTGTGTGTGTGTGGGTGTGTGTGTGTGTGTGTTGTCTTTATATATTCCATTATATATAATATATATATATATAATATATATAAAATTATATTTTATATAAAATAGCACTTTAATGCATTAAATATTTTAAAATTTATTAATATATATATTTTAATATATATATATATATATTATATAATATTATGTACCCGATATAGATGGATATTGATATACATATAGATAAAAAAGGATATACATATACATGTATGTCATATATAAATATAATATATTTATATAATTTTAATAATTATATATAATATTATTTAATATATAATATATATATAAAAAAATTAATATTATATAATATAAAATAATAATATTTAAAATTATTAATATATTTTAAAATTATTATATCTGTGTGTGTGGTGTGTGTGTGCGCGTTTGAATATTTATATATATAATTATATAAATATATATATATAATATTATATATAATAAAATATAAATAAATATAATATATATAAAAACAATATACAAAATTACAAAATGAAATGTATTTATTTATAACCCCACACCCAACACAAACCACACACACCACACCACACACACACACACACACACACACACACACAAAAAATTTTTAATATATATAAAAATTTATAAATATAAAAAAATAAAAATAAAAAAAATTTAAAAAATATATTTTATAAATATATATATATATAATTAAAATTGTATAAAATTATTATAATATATTTAATATATATTATAAATATAATAAAATTGGTAAATACATTAATATATATATATAAATATATATATTATATATATATATTTTATATATAAAAAAAATTTTTTATATTAAATTTAAAAATTTTTCTATAAAATTTTTTTATAATTATAAATATTATAAAAATTTAATATAATTATCTTATTTATATATTGTATTATTTTTTTTTAAATTTTAATATATAATTTTTATGTATGTATGTATGTTCACACCACAATATATTAATATTTTAAATAAATAATTATATATATAAAATATATATATTTTAATATAGTATAAAACATACATACAATATATATTTATATATATATATATATATATATATAATATTTTTAATATATATAATAATATAAATAACTCACCTCTCTCCTCTCTCTCCTCCCCTCTCCCTTTTTAGAATTCGGAGTAGCTTACAGTAATCAGAACAAAGTTCAGGCAGGTAGCAGCCAGACGAAATAATTAGAATTTAGCGCTTTGTTAAAGAGCAGCTGCTCAGACTTCAGTGAGCTTCGAAAATATAGAGAACCCGAAGCTTGTATATGTAACGTAATCATTGATAATAAATAGGTGAGGTCATAGCTAAAAGATGTGACACTGAGAAGCTTGGCATGAAATGAAAATAAGAACGAAGGGTAGTCCGCCAGTAAGCTAGAATCTTTTTTCTTGTTCGAATAACGTAGAGGGAGTGACTGCGAATCGAGAATACATTTCAAGGTACGGGGAGTAATAACTATGGGAAGTTTTTCTCTTTTAATGGCTGTAATTGTGTTGTTACGCATAATAGGTAGTGATAGTATGATTGAAGATTGGTAAAGATCATATGATAAAGGTAAAAGAAAGATGAAATAGCAAAGCTGGCGAATTTTATATTGACTTTTCTTGTTTTCTCATCTCTCTCTCTCTCTCTCTCTCTCTCTCTCTCCTCTCTGTCTCTCTCTCCCTCTCTCTCTCCCTCCCTCCTCTCTCTCTCTCTCCTTCTATCTATCTATCTATCTATCTCTTTCTCTCCCTCCGTCCCCCCTCCTTCTCTCTCATGGTATATCTAATTATGCATCTTTCTCTCTCTATCTCTCATTTCCTTGTTAAATTCACTGAGGATTCATCGCTCCTCCAAAAATCTAACTTTCTTGAAAACAAATGACCGAAATGAAGGCTAATGACGTCATAAATCGTGCGTCTACTGCAAGGTATACTATTTTCGCCCTTACATCTTCACCGTCGTAAGGCCTCTGTTCCCTTGAAATGCCGAGCACCTTCCTTCGGACATCCTAGCATCAGCGAGAAGCCAAGAGATTTATGTGTGTCTGCTGAATGGTTTGCTGCTTTTCAATGGGCCGTCGTCCCGAAGTGTTTACCGATGCGTCGTCACTCACGGCTACTTTCCCGCGAGATCTGACACTTTTCACTGCTTTAACATACGTATGTATACATATATATACATACACTTATATATATATACATATGCATACATACATTATATACATAGATATACATACACACACACACACACACACACACACACACACACACACACACACACACACACACACCACACACACACACATATATATATACATATCATATTATATATATATATATATATATATATATATATATATATATATATATATGTGTGTGCATATATATATATATATTATATATATATATATATATATATAATATATATATATATGTGTTGTGTGTGTATGTTGTGTGTGTGTGTGTGTGTGTGTGTGTGTGTGTATATATATATATATATATATATATTATAGAATATATATATATTATATAATATATATATATAACATCTCTATCTATCTATCTATCTTCGCTCGCTATTCCTCCCAAAGTGTGTCCGCCTATCCGTGCATAAATCCTTCACTTGACTCGGCCTTCCTTCTATTCCTATTCTACTTCTATCCCAACCCCCCCCACACACACCCACCCCCACCCCTCCCCTCCCCAGAAAGGGAAATGCGAGATCCGTTCGGCCATGAAAGAAGATTGGGCTAGCTGTTGGAGACTTAAAGGTCGGACGTGAGATTGCGTACCTTGTTCCCTCTCGCTCTCGCCTTGACCTCTCTCACCTGTCCCCTGACCCCTGGCACTGTGGCACTCGCTCCCGAACCCTGTGACCTTTCGGTGGGCTAACAAGACTTCGAAACTGTGGCACTTGACTTGAAAATTTCTTACATCTTATCTTTTTCTTAGTTTTGTATTTTCATAATGAATATTAATATTGATATTAGTATTAACACAAGTATTACAATAAATCCCGATATCAGTAATAATCTTATTGTTAATTTTTATACTAGTTTGCATACAGTTGCTATCGAGTTTAATGTTTATATTAGGATTAGTGTTAGTGTTAGCAATATCATCGTTGATATTAAAGTTAGTACCTATATCAGCATTTTGACTATAATATAACTATTACTAGTAACATTGGTATCGCGAAACTATAATTAAGATAAACATTAACTTCACAACTTGAATTAGTATTATCTGTACAGGTACTAGTAGGAGTGTTGGCATTAATCCTACCATCAGGACTGGGTGTGATATTGGCAAGGATTTTTGGTTATCCTTGGCATTTATACTGGTATCAAGATCCCTATCATACGAGCGGTGTTGCTTCTACTTATACTGGTATTAGTTGCAGAATAACGTTTATTTTATTATTGCTGTTGGTTTTAATGTGGATATTAGTTTTGTTGCTGGTATAAAAATTAACACTATTGAAAAGGGTATCACCATCAATAACATCCCTTTTATTATTTTCGTATTTGTAATAGTACCGATAACAGTTATGATACCCCTAACAAAAAAGGTTTTAGCTAATAATTAGCATTTTTATTAATTGTTATCATTTTCCCAAAAAGACGCGAGTTTCTATTTTTACATCAACCACATTTTCCCGTTTACTAGATGTGCAATTTACCGTTACTTGTTTGTAGATTCTACTTTTATAAAGTCTTCATATGGAACTGATTATTCTGTTAATTATTTTTATTTACATATAATTCTTTTCTGTGACCACATTTTTATAACATTTTGGTTCTGGTTTGAACCAAGGAGGGCAAACCGAAGAACCGAAGCAAAGAGAAAAAAAATGAATACGGATTCAATAACAATAAAAATAATTATAATAACGATAATATTAATGATGATAGAAATAATGCTAATAGTAAAAATAATGGTATTATCAACAATAATAATGTAATCATAATAACGATAACAAAAAATGAAAAAAATGATATTTAAAGATTTTTTCATAGTAATAATAATAATAATGATAATAATAAAGATAATAATAATAATATTAATAATATCAGTAATCATAACGATAATCATAATAATGATGATGATAATAATAATAATATAACAATGTTAATGATAAAAAAACAATAAAAATAACAACAACAAAAATAGTGATAATGATAACAATAAAAATAATAAAAAAATAATGAATAATGATAATGATGATGATGAATAATAATAAAATATAAAAATAAAAATAATAATAATAATAATAAAAATTAATAATAATAATTAATAATATAATAATAATAATGATAATAATAGTAGTAGTAGTAGTAGTATTAATAATAATAACAATAATAATATAACAATAATAATAATAATAATAATAATAATAATAATAATAACAATAATAATAATGATAATAATAATAATAATAATAATAATAATAATGATAATGATAATAATAATAATAACAATAATAATAATAAAAATGAAAAAAATAATAAAGAGAATAATTGTTATCATCATTTTAATCATTATCATAATTACTATAATATAAATGATAAAGGCAAGCAAAAACCATATGGTAATCAAAAAAAAAATAATAATGATTATAATAATAACATTGACAATAATAACAATTTTAACGATAAATATATTAGTTATAATATAAAATAATAATAGTATTAATATTATTAATGATAAAGAAAAAGAAAAATATTGATAATGATAATGATATCAAGATTTATGATAGTAATAATGGTAATAGTAATGAATAGTATTTAATAATAATAATGATAATATAAAAGATGAGAAAATAATGGTTTAAAAATAATAATAAAAATAATAATAATAATAATAACAATAAATAATAATAGTAATGGGAATAATGATTATATTAATAATACTGATAATGTAATAATAATCATAATAATATTAATAATAATAATAATAATAATAATAATAATAATAATAAAAATAATAATAATAATAATGATAATAATAATAATAACAGTAATAATAATGAAAAATAATAATGATAATAATAATAATAAAAACAACAAAAATAATAATTATTATTATTATTATCATTATTACTTTTCATTATTATTACTGTTATTATTATTATTATCATTATTATTATTATTATTATATTTTATTATTTTATTATTATTATTATTATTATTATTATTTATTATCATTATTATTTTATTATTATTTTATTATAATAATTAATATTATTATTATCATTGTTGTTGTTGTTGTTGTTATTAATTTTATTATTTTTATTTTTTATTATTATTATTATTAAAAATTTTATTATAGTTATCGTCATCATCTTACTGTATCATTAAAAATTACAGTACCCATTTTTTTTGTTTTTTGTTGTATCATTATTATTTCTTTTACCATTTTTTTTTATTTTAAATTTTAAAAATTATTTGAATTATTATTCTATTATCAGTATTTAATAAAATTTTAAATTCCCCTTACTATTATTATTTTTAAATATTTTATTATTAAAATTATTTTTCATTTATTATTATTATTTTTAAACCATTATTGTCAATTTTATTATCACTTTGTTTTATTATTTTATTATTATTATTATTATTATTATTTTACCATTATTTTTATCATCGTTATTATTATAAATTATTATTATTAATACTATTATCATTACAAATTACCATTATTACTATCATAAATATTGAATCTTTTATCATTATCAAATTTTTTCTTTTTTTTTATCATTAATAATTTAAAATCCCTTTATTATTTTTATTATTAAATAATATATTTATCGTTAAAATTTTTTATTATTTTCAATGTTATTAATAAAAATTTTTATTTTTTTTTTTTTGTTTTTCCCAAGGGTTTTTGCTATTGCCTTTATCATTTATATTATAGAAAATTATATAATGATTAAAAGGGTGTAAAAATTATTCTCTTTATTATTTTTTTTCATTTTTTTTATTATTATTGTTATTTTTAAATTATTATCATTATCATTATTATCATTTTTATTATTATTATTACATCTTTTTTAATTTATTATTATTATTATCATTATTATTATTATTATTTTATCATTATCATTATTATTTTTTGTTATTATTTTTTTATTTTTAAAATTTATTATTATTTTTTTTATTATTATTTTACTTTTTTTTTTTTTTATTATCATAATTTTTATCTTATTTTTATTTTAAATAAAAAATTTTAAATTATTATTTTTAAATTATTATTATTTTTAAATTATTATTTTATATTATTATTATTATGTTCATCATCATCATTATCATTTTCATTTTCTTTTAAATTTTTTTTATTTTTTATCATTTCACTATTATTGTTTTTTGTTATTTTATTGTTTTTTTTAATCATTAACATTGTTTTTTTATTATTATATTACACCCTCTTTTTATGATTACCCTTTTATGATTACTGATTTATTAATATTTTTATTTTTAAATCATTATTATTATCATTATTATTATTATTACTTGAAAATAATAAATTAATATCATTTTTTTTCAGTTTTTGTTATCGTTATTATGATTAAATTATTTTTTGATAATACCATTATTTTTACTATTAGCATTATTTCTATAAATCTTTAAAATATTATCGTTTTTTTAAATTTTTTTTTATTGTTATTGAATCCGTTATTCATTTTTTTTCCTTTTTGCTTCGGTTCTTGGGTTTTGGGCCCCCCTTTGGGTTAAAAACCAGAACCAAATTTTTAAAAAAATGTGGTCACAGAAAAGGAAATTTTGTAAAAAAAAAATAAAATTTAAAAGAATAATCATTTTCCCCCTAAGACTTTATAAAAAAGAAACACAAACAAGTAACGGTAAATTGGGGACATCTAGGGAAAAAGGGAAAATGTTTGGGTTTATGTTTAAAAAAGAAAAATCGCGGGCTTGTTGAAAAAGGGTAACAAATTTAAAAAAAATGCAATTATTCAAACTAAAACCATTTTTGTTTTGGGGGATCATAAATGTTTCGGTAATATTACCAAAAACGAAAATAAAAAAGGGTTTTTTATTGTGGTGATACATTTTCAATAGTGTTTTAAATTTTTATACCAGCAAAAAAACTAATATCCACAAAAAATTAAAAACCAAAACAATAAAAAAAATAAACGTTATTCTGCCAAATAAAACCCTTTTAATTTGAAGCAAACGCTCTATATAGGGTCTTGATACCATATAAATGCCCAAAATTTAAACCCAAAAAACCCTTTCCAATACACAACCCATCCGGGTGGTAGGGTTAAAGCCAAACCCCCTACTAGTTTCCGGGACAGATAATACTAAATTTAATTGTGAAGTTAATGTTTTTCTTAATTTTTGTTTCCCCGAAAACCAATGTTTTTCTATTTAAAAGTTATATATATCAAAAAGCTGATATAGGTACAACTTTAATATCAACGATAAAATTTCTAACACTAACCTAATCCTAATAAAAAATTAAAATCGATAGCAACTGTATGCAAACTTTGTAAAAAAAAATTAAAAATAAATTATTACTGATATCGGGATTTATTGTAATACTTGTGTTTAAAAAAATAATATCAATATTAATTTTCATTTGAAAAAACCCAAACCCAAGAAAAAGATAAGGGTGTAAGAAATTTTTTAAGTCAAGTGCCACAGTTTTCGAGTCTTGTTAGCCCCGAAAGTCCAAAAGGGTTCGGGAGCGAGTGCCACAGTGCCCGGGGTCAGGGGCAGGTGAGAGAGGTCAAGGCGAGAGCGAGGGGAACAGGTACGCAATCTCACGTCCGACCTTTAAGTCTCCAACAGCTAGCCCAATCTTCTTTCATGGCCGAACGGATCTCGCATTTCCCTTTCTGGGGAGGGGGAGGGGGTGGGGTGGGGTGTGGTGGGGGGGTTGGGAGAGAAGTAGAATAGGAATAGAAGGAAGCCGAGTCAAGTGAAGGATTTATGCACGGATAGGCGGACACACTTTGGAGGAATAGCGAGCGAAGATAGATAGATAGATAGAGATGTATATATATATATATATATATATATATATAAATATATATATATATATATTATATATATATATACATATATATATATATACATATATATATATATATATATATATATATATATTATACAAAAACATACATAAATATATATATATACACACACACACACACACACACACACACACACACACACACACAACACACACACACACACATATATATATATATAATATATATATATATATATATATATATATATATATATATATGCATATATATATATATATATATATATATATATATATATATATATATATATATATATATATCTATATATATATTAATATGTGTGTGTGTGTGTGTGTGTGGGTGTGTGTGTGTGTGTGTGTGTGTGTGTGGTGTTGTGTGTGTGTATGTATATCTATGTATATATATGTATGTATGCATATGTATATATATATAAGTGTATGTATATATATGTATACATACGTTATGTTAAAGCAGTGAAAAGTGTCCAGATCTCGACGGAAAGTAGCCGTGAGTGACGACGCATCGGTAAACACTTCGGGATCGACCGGCCCATTGAAAAGCGAAAACCATTCAGCAAACACCATAAATCTTTTGGGCTTCTCGCTGATGCTAGGATGTCCAAAGGGAAAGTGCTCGGCTTTTTCAAGGAACAGGGGGCCTTAAAGGGTGAAGATGTAAGGCAAAAATAGTTACCTTGCATTAGCGCACCCGATTTATGACGTCTTAGCCTTCATTTCGGTCATTTTTTTTTCAAAAAAGTTAGTTTTTTGGAGAGCATAAATCCTCGTAATTTAACAAAAAATGAAGTAGAGAGAAAAAGATCATAATTAATATACCATGAAGAAAGGAGGGGGGGGGAGGGAGAAAGAGATAGATAGATGATGATGATAGAGAAGAGGGAGAGAGAGAGAGGAGAGAAACAGGGAGAGAAACAGGGAGAGAGAGAGAAGAAGAGAGAGAGAGAAGAAAAGAGAGAGAGAAGGAGAGAGAGGAGAGAGAGAGAGAAGATGGAAAACAAAAAAGTCAAAAAAAATTCGCCAGCTTTGCTATTTCATCTTTCTTTTACCTTTTTCATAGACTTTACCAAATCTTCATCTAATCACTACCTATTTGCTAACAACCCAATTACAGCCTTAAAAAAGGAAAAAAAACTTCCCAAGTTATTACTCCCCGTCCCTTGAAATGTATTCTCGATTCGCAGTCACCCCTCTACGTTATTCAAAACAAAAAAAAAAGATTCTAGCTTACTGGGGGACTACCCCTTCGTTCTTTTTTCTTTTACCCCAACTTCTCAGGTCCTCTTTTAGCTTGACCTCCCTATTTATTATCAAAGATTACGTTACATAACAACTTCGGGGTTTCTATATTTTCAAGCTCACGAATCTGGCAGCTGCTCTTTTCAAAGCGCTAATTCTAATTATTTTGTCTGGGTTACCTGCCTGAACTTTGTTCTGTTACGTAACTACTCCCAAATTTTAAAAGAGAAGAGAGAGGAGGAGAGAGAAGAGAGAGTGAGTGAGTTTTATTAATATATATATATATATATAAATTTATTTTATATATATATTATATTTTATATATTTTTGTATTTATGTTGTTACATATTTATATATTATATTATATATATATATATAATAATATATATATATATTATATATTTGTGTTTTGTGTATACATACATCATACATATATATATTATAATATTATATATTATATAATTAATTTTTAATATACCACCATTTATATGTGTATATATATAATTTATATATATAATATATTATATATATATAATATATATTATATATAATATATATTATATATAATATAATGTGTGGTGGTGTGTGTGTGTGTGTTGTGTGTGGGGGGGGGGTGTGTGTGTGTGTTGTGGTGGTTTTTTGTGTGTGTTACATATAAAAACTATACATATAATTATTATGTATTTGTATAATATATATATATATTATATAATATATATATAATATATAATTATATTTAATATACATATATATAATTATATAATATATAAGTATATCAACGCAGCACACACCCACACACCACAGATATATATTATATATTATATTTTTATTTTATATATTATATTATATAATTATTAAAATATTATATAATTTCAATATATTATATATATATATATATAATATATATATATATATATTATTATTATATATATATTAAATATAAATATATATATATATATAATATATATTTATGCATATATGTGCATATCTTATATATATATATATTATTTATATATATATATAATATATTAACATGCACACAACCACACACAAAACACACCCAAACACACCCCACACACCCACACCCCACACACCCACCAAAATTATATATATATATTAATATATATATATATAATATATATTTTGCCATTTTTTATATGATACACACACTCACACACACACACACACACACCACCACCAAAACACACCACACCACACACACACACACACCCCACACACCACATGTGTGTGTGTGTGTGTGGTGTGAGTGGGAAATTATCAAAAGCACAATGGGCCTAAATGGCTAAAAATCTACTCCCTGTAAAAAAAGAAGTTCGGAGTGAGCAAAATTTCGTTAAATTTCCTACACATTTTTTATATCCATGTGATGTGATTTTGGATATCTGCTTATCACTTTTTTCAAAAAAAAATCTTGTTTCTTGCTTGTCTTAAAAATTTGTCAAACGTCCCAATCTAATCGTTAAAAAATCTTTTTACTCTTCTCGTAAATTTTCTTTAGTGTTACTCATCTCTCAAAGTTCCCCTCAAAAAAAACTTTTGCCCAAAAGTAAATTTGGCTAACAAATTCTTTTGGGTAAGCTTGGTGGGGCCCAAAAGTAAAATCAGTGTTTAATAAGTCCTGAGTAAAACATCGCAAATTTTTATTTTTTTACATTGGTTCAAACTATGACTTTAAATTTTGCCCTTTCAGTGAAATGATGGGGTTGGCCTTTTTTATACTTGGGTATGATAATGGGCTCAATTAATGATTTTTAATTTTTCAAAGACCATCACAAACTCTAACAAGTTTGTGATGGCTCAGCTTCAGAAGTTTATTTTTTGAACAAAGCAGGACACAAAATGTGAAATTAAATTAGTAGATTTAGACAGCGCTGTTTTTAAGACTTACACCACTAACATCATGCGGATGCTGAACCTGGTTGAGTGGTTGTTGTTCCTGGTTGGGTGGGTTTTGGTTTTTTTTCTGCCCGGTGGTTGTGTTGTTTCTGCCCGTGTGGTTACTGGGTAGTGGTGTTGTTTCGCCTGTTGATTGGGTTGTTACTGGTTGAGTGGTTGGTTTTTTTGCTTGTTGGTTGTGGTTTTTTTTTCCTGTTGTGGTTTGGTTGTTTCTGGGTTTAGGGTTGGTTGTTTCTGCCTGTGGGTTTGGTTGTTCCTGGTTTTGTGGTTTTGGGTTTTTTTGCTGTGTGATTTGGTTTTTTCCTGATTGAGTGGTTTTGGGGGTTTTTACTGGGTTTAGTGATTGTGGGTTTTTACGGTTGATGGGTTTTGGTTTTTCCTGGTTGGGGGTTTTTGGGTTTTACTGGGTTTATGGTTGGGTTGTTTCTGCTGTGTGGTTGTGGTTGTTCTGGTTTAGTGGGTTTTGGGTTTTTTTCTGCCTTGGGGGGTTTTGGTTGTATATTTTATATTAATATATAATTTATTAATATAATATTTTATTTTATATTATAATTATTATATATATATATAATATTATATATATATATTTTAAAATATATATTATATATATAAAATTATATATATTATATTATATATATATATATATATAATATATATAATAATTATATATATATAATATATATATTATATATAATTTTAAAAAATATATATAATTTTATATATATATATATTATATATATATATATATAATATATATAAATATATATATTATTATGATATATATAATATATACCCCAAAACAAAAACAAAAAAAATTTTTAAATAAAACCAAAAAAAAAAAAAAAATAAAACCCCCAACCCCCAACCCCCGGAAAAACAAACCCCCAACCCGCAACC
>NW_023638690.1:0-12765 GCF_015228065.2 Penaeus monodon
CAGTAAAAAATTTTGGCTTTGCGAAAATCCTCGGAAGGTCCCCCATTTCGTTTGTTCGTTGGGTTTCAAAAAACTCTTTTCAATGTTGTTGTAAATTTTATAGCCGATCTGATTCTGGAGTCCCCTTTAGGAAAACCACCGACGGAAACATTTTGCTGTCCATCGAGATGACTATAATGCCCTTTAAAATTATTTATTAGCTCGAGTAAGCATCTACAATCAGTTTTCGAATCGACCTATATCCGATATCGATATCTGGAGATGGGTAAGATGTTCGTTTTATGTCCACTCTTTTTCCAAAATGACGCCCTATAAACTGTTTTTTTATCGTCGCCGATATCGAGAGTTTGAAATCACCGCATAGGAAACACAGATACAGGAAGAATGTTTTTGGTGAAAGAACCGCTAAATATGCCTCCTCTGATATTTTTTCTTGTTTACTCGAACTATGTTTGAATGGATAGTTTTTGTCGAGCGCCTGGTAGTCGTAGAAGGGTTTTTTTTTTTGGGGGAGGGCCTTGGTAAATCGTAAATCCTTTTTTTTGTCGAAGAGATTTATATTCCGTTTTTTTAAATATTCTTTCTTAGATTGGACACCGGCTCCCTGCTTTGTCTCAGCCCACTAATTAGGAAATTTTTGTCCAATGCATTCTATCCCATCACGGATAAGAACGGAAGCTGAATAAACCCATATTTTCCTTGCCGGCGTGTTCCCTTTTCCCATTTCGAGGTCCCCGCCGGAGCTCTTAAACCGCGAGACCCTTGCCCGAATATCATTTTCGAGTATGGCCGGATTGCCCATCGTTACCGGTTATCCTCGTCCCCCATGGCCGTAACCACCCAAAACCGGCAAAGAGTCGAGGTATCGACGCCAACAGTTTTTTTTTTTCCCCCTTCGACTCCCGTTATCAAACCTTAATCGCGGTGATGTTCAAAAATATCCTCTGATGTTAGTAAATATTTTTTTT
The DNA here is from genome assembly GCF_015228065.2 of Penaeus monodon. Classification (NCBI taxonomy): domain Eukaryota; kingdom Metazoa; phylum Arthropoda; class Malacostraca; order Decapoda; family Penaeidae; genus Penaeus; species Penaeus monodon. The sequence continues at coordinate 969 of NW_023638690.1, forward strand.
AATCGTTTGTAAACGGAATTGTCGATCATTATAAGCGGCGATTTGTTCGACACAGTAAATCTGTATCATAATAGATACAGTTTTTTTGGCTATTTAGCGGTGTTTCACGAGCTTGGGGGGATGAGCTTTGGGGGATTGCCTTTTTCATGTCCGGCGCCGTCCCATATTTTCGCTCCTACCAATACATTCCCAATTTATTATTTGAATGTGGCCGCCAGGATCCGCCATAGAGAGCATCGAGTAAGCATCTCCTCAGTGGGCGTGATAAAAGTTTTTTTAACCAAACGACTTCGTCTGCAAGTCCCCTCTTCATTGTTTTTTAATATTGGCGAAAGATCCTCTGCCATCCTGTTATCCAAAGAAAGATTTGAGATTACATATTATTTTCGTTAGCTTCTTTTTTCTCTCGTAGGTGAGATCTGTGTTTAGAAGAAGAGAAGTAAATCGCAATTCGATTTGGAAGAAAGGGTGTTAAATGTAAAGGAATGCAAGTATGTTTTTTTCTTTTTTCCCTTTTTTCAATACAGAAATCTCTACGTATTTTTGATTACGCTATCTATTTTTTGAGGGTGGCTGGTTAAACTATTTTTTTAGTTTTTTGGAATGGGACTTTACAAATCTTTTTTTACGTTTTTGCGAAGGAAGTATTTTTTCATACAATATTATGTTTGACGTTTTTGACCTCGTCCGGTAGTCCCTCCCTTTAATTATCTATCATAGTGTCCCTGTCCACCCCATGTTGTTAGTAAATTCTAGTATTCCTCTGAGGATCAGTCCAAAAGCTTGTTTGCTGGTGCTGTCGCCAACGTTTTTTTTTCCCCGATTCCTTGTTTCCATGGGTTTTTCCTTTCCTCCGCAAAAAATTGTTTTTTCTTTATTGATGCCACCTCAATTCCACTTAAACGATCTCCACACTTTGTTTATTTGAATTTTGAATCGTTAATTGTTTTGGGCGACAGTAACTTTCACAAACCTCTAAATATTTTCCCTTTCTTCCATCCGCATCACAGCTTCTTTTTATATAATCCCAGTTGTAATCCCGTTTTGTAATAGGGCCCCCTTGTTTTTTTTTTCATTGTTGGCCCTACTCTCTTTTTGGATCTTCCTTTATATTTTTGGGTTCCTCCTCCGTTACAAAAGTGCGTTCTAGAGATTTATAATCTTGATCATATTTCATTGTGTCCCATCTCAAAGTAGCTTTCCAGAAACAATAGCCCAGAAATCACTTGTTGTTTTTTTTTAAGTTGTTCCACCGAGGTCCTTTTATTTTATTATCAAGTGTAATAATTCCAGATCGGATATGTTATTTTTGTTTTTTATTTTTTTTTTAAGGTTTTCCTTCTCATTTTCCCCTCATACGTTTGTTTTAGTAACGTCCCTCGTAAAATGCCCAGTGGTATTGTGAGTTGGCGGTTTTTCATGGGTTTTTCTAACTTTTAATTCTTATCGACCAAACCGCCCTAATTTGCGTAAACGATCCTTTTAACATCTGTTTTATTTATTAATTTGATCGTTATGTTTTGGGCGGAAACAGCCTTCTTTCACGTCCTGTAGTAATAATTTTCCACCTTTCCTCAATCGACATCCACAGCTCTTTTATATATTCCCAAATGTAATCTGTTTCAAAGTTTTCAGTATGTAAAAATCGTTTTTTGTTTATTTGCCTCTCCTTTGGATCCTTTCCTATTTATATTTCCCTTGGTCCTCGTAAAATAATAAGGCGTTTTAGAGGATTTATATGTTTTTTGATCATATTCCCCAACCTGTCATCATATTGTAGTTTGTTTTTAGCTTTTTGGTTTCAGAAAATAATGTCCCGGATCAACTTGTTATTTTTTTAATTTTTTTCATTCTAGGTCAGTTTTTAATTTTTTATTTTCAAGTGTAATGTCTCAGATCGGATAATTGAATCTTGTCCTTTTTTTTTATTTTTTATGAGTTTTTTTTCTTCTCATTTTTCCCCGTTTATATTTTTTTTTTTTTTAATTGGTTTTTTCCCGTGAAACAAATGACAATATTGTCTTTTTCTTTTTTGTGCTGGTGTTTTTTTTTTTTGTTTCCCCAATTCATTTGCCCAGCCGCTTCTCTGATGTCGTTTTGGAGTTTGGGAGTTTATCAGAAAACAGTGTGTCCCGGCGCCCTGCTGAATTATGCTCTGCTGAATTCTTGTTCGTATTTATTTTCACTTTGTAACTCGGTGGTTGTATCCTATCGTTTTCGTTTGGGAAATGGTTTTTTTTCAAAATCTGCTATAGCCCCGTTTAACCTTCCTTTTATCCTCTCCTTTTTCCCCTGTTTTTGCATTATCCCCTTAGGGGTAACCGTAGTCCCCCCCGGGTTGGTCCCCTATTAATCGTTTCGTTTTGAATGGTTTTTTTTTTTTTATATCTGATACAGACCGTTTGGCTTTTCCTTTAATCTCCTGTTCCATTATTTGGGATTTATCTTGGGGGTTTATTGGGTTTTTTTTTTTCCCTTTTTTTTTGTTTTTTTTGGGGTTTTCCCCTTTCCCCTTTCTTTTCTTTTTTAGTTGATGTGGGTTTTGGGTTTTTGAGTTTTTTGTGAAAATTCTTCCGTGTGGTTTGTTTCCCTTTTTGATTTTTTTTTTTCTTATTTTTTGTCGCTCTTGTTACTGGATTTATGTTTGTGTTCCCCTTTTTTATTTTTTTCCCTTTGCCCCCCTCATTACAATTTTTGGTTTTCCGCCCCTTTCGTTTATTTCAAAACTCAATTGCCCTCTTCATATTTTTTGTTTTTTTTTTTTTCCCTTTGTCCTTTACTCTGTTTATATTTCCTTTTTTATTTTTATGTTCCCAAAGTTCTCTTTAATGACCCTGTTGTTTTTATTTTAAAAAGGGAATTTTTTGGAAAAAGCGTTAACATCCTCCCGATAAAACTCTTTTAAAAAAATCTTTTGCACCAGTTTTTTTTTTTTCCCTCCCCCCCTTTGATTTCCCTTTACCGCTTTTCAAATGTTTCGACCTCTATTGAGGTCCACGGCCAACATTGGTACCTCAGTTTTTTTCCCCCCTTCTCCCTTACTGGTTTTCCCCTTTTTTTGAAATTTTAGATCCGATATCCCCCGCCTAAGCCTCCCCTTCCTCTCCCTTATGCCCTTTTTTCCATATGTGTCTGGTTTATTAATGTTTACTGCCACCTTGAAATATATTTCGCCTTTGTGCCTGTTTTTCGCGTTAATTACTGCCCATATCTTGTTTGGATTTTTTGGTGCCCCTAAATTTTTTTTTTTTTCAAATAATTCAAAAAGAAAGCGGGGTTAATTTAAACATTTGTTCTTGTGTATTTTCTAGATCGGTTCCCCCCCTATTCTTGGGGTCCCCGTCGATTATCTTATTTCCTGTTTTTTCAGTTTTCTTTGAATAGAGGAATTTTTTATTAATTCTATTTTTCCCCCATCTATAATTTTGCCGCTACATCCCTCCGAGGTTTTTTTGTTTTTTTTTGTGAAAGTTTTTTCATTTTTTATTTTTTTTTTTTTTGGGCCCCATATCGGTAATTTTGTTTTACTCTCGAGGTTATTTGTTACATAAACAATTTTTTTCCGATTTTATTACGTTTTTCAGCATATCGGGCTATAAATGTTTTTTTTTTTTTGAATTTGCCCTGCCGTATAATAATAATTTATATTAATTGAAATTCCACATAACCGTTTCCCCCCCAGTGGTATTCTTTTTGTTTTTTCCCTTCTTTTTATCAGATAATTAAACCCTTTAGATATTTCTTTCAATTTCTATTTTTCCCGTCCTCCTCCTATTTTTGGCCCTTTTTCCATGTGCTAACCTTCCACTTTGCTTTAAATTCCCCTTGGGTTTTTCTTTCTCTTACTTATATCTTGTCCAGGCGGTCCCCCCCCTTGGGTTTTTTTTTTATAAAAAATTGAAATGATTTTTTCAATTGAATTTTCCCTTCATTTATTTTTAATAGCAGCTCTTTTTAAACCTTATATTTTTTTTTTGTTGTTTGGGTTTTGTTGTTTTTGGGGTTGGCGGCTTGTTTAAATGGGCCCTTTTCTGGCTTGCTGTTTTGCTTGCTTTTCTGGCTGTGTTTGGTTTTCGGTTGTAACGACTGGCTTTGTTTGATGAAACCAATAAATAAGGGGGTGTTGTTCCCGAAAAGTTTTTTTAAACAATTCTTTCCCCTTAGCCTCTCTATCGGCAATTATTTTTCAGGCTTTGTCTTCCATTGGCATTAGATCAGGTTTTCCCCTTTCCTGTTGACGGTTAAAAGGGATCCCCCCATCCCGGATTCACAGAATTTCTCCCCAGCTCCCCATTGGGGGCGTACTACGTTTTTTCCTTTTATCATCTATAAGAGGAAGATCCTTTTATAAAAAAAAAGTGAACATATTGGCGTATGGCCCCCTCATTTTCCAAAATTTTAAGGACGTAGAATAGCTTAGCATTTATTCCCGAATTTTCCAAATTAATACGTATTTCAATTTTTTAAAGGGGCCCCCGGGAACTTTTTTTTTACAAGTGGTCGGCCTTAACCCGCTGTATATCTTCCGGTAGTGTTTTTTTGCATTTCTCAGAATTATTTATCCATTTTCCTCCTTTGATATTTTTTTATTTTTCGAAGACAATCAAAAATAACTTATATTTTTTTCCCCACCTATTTTTTTTCGTAAGGATGCAGCCATACGATATGGGATTAACCCCCAAGTAAGGGTAAACCCTTCCTTCTGCCCTGTTATATTTAATATTGCTTTTATTATACGTAATATATGATCCACGGATTATACAATCCCCTAGTAGAGAAAATTCTTTGTTTTTGGGTATGGAAACGACTTGATTTTTGGGGATCCATGTCCATAGGGTGGTTCATCCATTTTCCCCATTATGGAAAAATATAATTCGTTTGGGAGTGTTTTTTAATTTTTAGCATTTAACTTTCGGCTTCCTCAAAACTTATTATTTGGATATTTTTTCCCTTCCACTGTTTTGGTGAATTTTTGTTTTTTTTATTTCTTTACGATGTTCGTTTACCCCCAAATTTGTTTTTTAATCTTCATGGGACATGCATCCGTACTGTTTTTTCCACGGCTTATTGTTAATTCTTTCTACTCTATCAATTTCGTCGTCATCGAATAAAAAGTACGGTTTGTTTTTCTTTGATTGTTTTTGATCCATCAATTTTTTTTTACAATTTAGGGAATCTTTATCAGGAACAATATTTTTTTCCCCCTTCTACCATGTTCTTAAACGTATTTATTTTTTTTCTGTTAACCAACAAGGAATGTTATTTGACAGTTAGCATCGAAATTGAAAACCTTGTAAATTTTCATTTTTTTTTTTTTCAATCATTCATCAAAATTATTCCCAATCAGTAAAAAAATCGACGATTCCTATTTTCAAAGGTGGAAATAGTTCTTATAAAATACTTTCGGGTGTCTTTTCTTTTAGTGGATTGTTTATTATCGTATTCGGGTTATCGTCGGAAATATAGTGTAATATCTTTTCTTTATTTTTGATTTGCGAATCTCCAAAATAATCGTCGTTAGTAAAAAAGGGAAATTTGCCTATGACATCGGATATATTTTCTATGATATTTGTATTAGCATGTAAAAATAATATATTGTTATTGATAGAATTATTATCATTATTATCACATTCCTGTATGGAAGCCAAGTATTGTAAATGATTAGCAACCAAGCAAGATATTTTACACGTCATATCGAAAAGACCATACCCCCATCGATAATACGAGGAAAAGAGTTCAGAAGACGAATATATTATCAACAACTCTCTTAGAGAAGAGGCATATAGAAAGACTGCAAAAGAAACAATCTTAAAATTCGTCATAGTTAGTTTATCGTCGGCCCAGGCGCCCGCCCGCGCTTAAGACTGTTTCGAAGGCAACACCAAAAAACTCTAAGAAAAAACGATGTGCAGATATATCCCGGAAAACACATCGAGCATGTTATGTTCATTATAATAAGGTGTTTTATCAAAATATTTGCCATTGGAGAGGTCCTTCGATGTACATCATCTACATCGTTCGGTATTTCATCAAGGGGGAGATTTGTCAGAAAACGGAGGGACAGAAAAATATCAGCTATAATATCGATATTCTCTTGTAGTGAATTATTTTTTATAAACACATCTTGTAGTTTCTTCTTTATAGAATCTACACTGGTTGGTGTATCGGGCACAGTCCTTGAGCTGAAATCGATAATCTTCTTTCTGAGGTCATCGATCTTCGACTTGAGATTCTTGTCCTCTATCTTTTGCGAATATGTTGAAAAAAAAACATCACCCTTTTTAAAATCAAAGCCAGAACCCAATTTGATAGATAGAGCTGCATCATCGAAACCCGAGGCGTCTTCATCGACGAGTTTTGCCAAATCTATTTCGTCTTTAATCTCGACGATCTGGCTGTCGTACAGATGTTGTATCGTGTCTCTTATATGCGCGGTAGCCGATTTCGTTAACTCCCACATCTCGTCGATAGTCGGGTCGACTAATAAAGAGAGCGGGATATTTTTCGACCTTGCTTTCTGCGACTGGGCGTCGATACGCGATTTCAGATCGGAAAACACATTTTTTGAAAGTCTGTGAAGGGTTCCCGTTACGAGAAAATAGCTCGATAACCTATCCTCGGATATGACGGGGGTTAATCCAGACTGCACGGATCTCGACCCTCTTAATAAGAGTAACTTTTCAAATATCTGATCTGATTTATAGATCGAGCTAATCCCTGACCCCGTGGCTATTTGAAAATCTTTATTTGAGTCATCTATTTGTTGTGAAAATGCAGCACATATCCTTTTCGAATAATCATAAACATTTTGAGTAACAACCTGAAAAGGAACCTGTATAGCGGTATGTTTCTCAAAAGTTGCGGTATGTGATCTTACAAGTGGAAGAAAACACCGAACGCTAGATCTGTCCAAGGGCGGTGACCACGATAGCACGCGATCAGCTCCAGAAAATGTGAAGTTATCACGAGGTTGGAGTTCTGACAATCCTATAGTCTCAAGACGCACTCGTCTCATAACTCTTTTTATTACCGTATTACCGGCATTCGAATCGGTCACATAGACCTTAAATACGCCAATCTTAGCCGCCTTTACAGTGACGGTATTTTTTGTATCTGTCTCGTGGGATATTAGTACTGTTATTAAGTGATCTGCTGTTCCGTCCGAATAAACAAAGAGCGATTCGTCGGCCTGAGTACTTTTAACGAAATAATAGGTTGGGACTGTACAATAATGAATGTAAACAGGGATAAGCAGAGTTAAAAGAGTTTTTAGCACGGATAATGATAGTGGCGTTATTAGCGTCGCGTGCAAAGATTGCACATCTCACAGGAATAAAATTGTTATTTCTACTAGAATTGTGAGATTCCTGATATAGCTGATTCAATATACTGATACACAAGAAAGAATAGCGGAGAGTTTCTTCGTCAGGGAATTCAGGCTCTCGATTTTCGATTCAACTTGCCACACTAGTTTCTAAAAGCAACATTTTACCGTATAATAAACGGCGGGGCCGGGTATCTTTGGGTACAATTGGTGGTTCTTGGGGGGGGGACGGCATATTCTTATAATTAGGGATTTAGGCCAGTACGTGAAAAGGGGGTTGACAAACATTTATGGGTGCAGTTAGGGGGGCATGGAGATTTTAAGCAAGAATATTTACTTTTTTTCTCAACAAAAATTGGGGGAATTCCGATTTCATTTTTGGGGAATTGCATTCTGGATCTTTTACAGGATGGGACGGACCAACCACCCACACCCCCCCTCTCTTCGAATTGGGGGACACATAACAAACTGTTTTTTTGTTTTCAGTTCCAGGATGGATTAAATTAACGCAAACTCGGAAATTTAAGCATCACTCGGCAAGATTTAATCAGCACTTTTTCCTCCTTTTGCATGGGAGGTCGGGGGAACAAAGGTGGCCGGGGTGTTTTCATCTTATTCGGGAATATTGGACAAAATCCACAAAGACAAGGGAGAATGTTTACGCGGGGATCGGGATGTGGGTGGACTAAATTTAGTCGTGGGGGGAAAACCATTAGTGTGTCATTTTTCGTATTAAAACCCGAAACGGAATGTTTTTTGAAGTGGGGGAAAAAAATTTTAACGTGTTGACAATCTGGTCGCTGTCAAAGGCCTTCGGTGTGGTCTCTTTACCACTTCGAAACCGGCCGCCTTCTTTTGCCCTTTCTTCAAGGTCTTTCCGGGTATCTTATCTTTTGGGGGCTAGTTAATCTTTGAAATTGTTGTTCGAAAAAACTGGCAAACAAAAAACGAATTTGTTATTTTTTGTCTAGGTGTGTAAGGAATTTCTTTTTTTCTTTCTCTTTTTTGCGGGGGACGAATGGCAATTGTTTTGCTTTTCTTTAGGGGATCCTGTTTAACCGTCTGCCCATGTGGGGGGGATATTCAACCCTTAGATTTTTTTTTTCTTTGGTATCCGTTTATTTTGGTTATTTTCTTTTATTTTTCTTTTTTTGTTTTACCATTTGGCCGGGGCACCTTTGCTCAAGGTTGTTTTATTTCCGTACTAAACCTTTCTTTTTTACTTTTTCTCTTTTTTGAAGATGGGGGCCCATTTTTTTTCGATTCTTAGGATTCCTGTTTGACACCCGTCTGGGACCTTTGGTGCTATTTCCACCCCTTAAATTTTTTTCTTTGGTATCCCGTTCATTTTTCTTTCCTTATTTTTCTTGAAAGTCAGGTAATGGTATGATTTTCGGGCTGATCATCCTCATTTATTTCTTTTTGTGGGGGGGGGGACCAATGGTTTACTTAATTATCCCTACCCACCCACCAAGGCCAAACCCCCACCCACCAAATTTTCCCACAACTATTTACTATCCACAATGGGTTAGTTTATTGTTATTAAAACAATCGTCTCTAGGTGGGATGTTTTTTTGCGTATAAATCATTATTATTAGCAATCATTCCATTATTATTTCATCGTTGTGTTCATCATTCATTGCATCCATTCTGAGATTATATTTTTTCTCTTTACTGTTGGACATCTCTTGTGTAAAATATGGTTGATCTCTTCTCCATTTATGTTCCCTTTTATAAACATTGATATTTTCTTTTATTTTTTTTGTTTTTTTTTTTTTTTGAAAATCGTAGGGGGCTGTATTTTAAACACGGGAATAAACAATAGACAATATTTCTAGTATAGTTGGGATACATGGTTTTAATTTTACCCATTACACCCAAATGATTTGGGCCAGTAACAACAACGTTACCAACATGGTTATAACATGTTAGGGGATGGGGGGGGTGACGGGTGTTCGGTATTATATTATTTATACAAAAAATAAAAAATAAAATATCCGATAAGAAAAAAACATGTAACGCGCGTGGGTTATATGTAAACATCTGCGTATATATTATGAAGATCAGTATGCTCGTTACGTTATCGTCCTAGTCAGGCTCTAACATCAGAATACCATTCCACAAAGATATATCATCTATTCGGACAGTCAACGGTAGTGTCACTATGACAGAAGATTCTTCAAGGTGTGATTACCAATTAATTGATGGAAATATATTTGACAATGAATTCAGAAAAAGAAATGTTTGCATATGTCAGCAGTGTAATTGTATAACACTGAGACCTCACGGTCTTTCTGCAGATATAGTAAAATATTTTGGCGAATATACAAACTCTTACGGACGTCGTAAGGCAAAACCTCACTCTAAAAATACCGCCACTCTCGAAACGAGAGGAAGACCCGGGACCATTGACTTCTGTGAAGGAATTCCCTGTGTCGCTAATCTCTTTGGACAATTTTTCTATGGCTCATCATCAAATGTTCATTATAGTTCAAGAAGTTATCTCGATCTGCATATCAGAGAGGGTGTTAACAATGATACTGGAGCAAACCGTCTAGTGTACTTTAGGTCCTGTCTAGATCATCTGATAAACGATCTGCAAAACAAATATACCTATATCGATACGGTCGTATTTCCCTATCTGATAGGATGTGGGATGGCCGGCGGTGACTGGACGCAGTATGAACATATCATAAACACATTTGCTAATAGATTAAAGGAGAATAATATTCACGTCTTTGTAATTCGCAACGATGATGCCGTAAAAGCAACAAGACAATATCATTCAAAGCGCTTTGGTCGTAATGTAATAGGAGCAAAGTAAAGGTAGGAAGGAAGGAAGGAAGGATGGAAGGAGGTGAGAACGAGAGGATATTATCATTTACTGACAATTTTTTCCATTTTTCATTTTCATAGGATGCAGTCTCTTCAAGCTGATCTCGAACAACCACCGACACTAAATGAAGGATTAAATTTCAATCTAGAATTAGAACCGGTCGAAAGTACCGACTTTGAACATCCGTCGATATCATCCGGAGGAGAGGAGGAAGAAGAAAGAGAAGAAATCGACCTCGACGCACCGTCGCCGTCGGTCGAAAACGACGAATCGGATCAACGGTCACACGTGAATAAAAGGGCTAACCTAGAACCTGAGACAAGTCGTTATGTTGACTATTGTGGAAAACAACAAATAAATTCAGAAACTATGCTGCAGCCACTGGCATCACTTGGTGGCTCTAGACCCGTATCTTCGAATTCGCATACACACATGTACTACTATACGACACAACCGTTGAATCTGCATCGGCCGCGGCCGCAACCACAGTCGCGGCCACAGTTACAACCGGAGCCGCAGTCGCAGTTGCAACCGGAGCCACAGCCACAGTTACAGCCGCAGTTACAACCGGAGCCGGAGCCGCAGCCGCAGTTACAGCCGCTGCCGAAGTTAGAGCCTCTGCCGAAGTTACAGCCGCTGCCGAAGTTACGGCCTCTGCCAAAGTTACAGCCGCTGCCGAGATTTCAGTTCCAGTCACAGTCTCAATCTCAATGTCATTCTCAGTCTCAGACTCAGACACAGTCAGAACCAGTCAGCTCCCATATGACAGACAAAACCAACCACCACCATCGCGTATCATCGAGTAGAGACAAGAGAGATTCAAGACCATATCGATACCGCAACCACCACCACCACCAACAACAAACACGTCAGTGTCTAGATGACGACCCCGACGCTATTACACAGCAAAGACGATATTCAGAAAGAAAACACATAAGGCGAGAACTGATGTCAATGACACAGGAATTTGCTACCTTAAAGGAAGAATATAATCATTTGATAAAATATTGTGATATATATAAGAAAGTGGTGAATGAATTGCTTGTATTAATTTTAAAGGTCAGCCTCAGGAATACCAGGCGATAAAGAGAGAGAGAGAGAGAGAGAGAGAGAAAGAGAGAGAAAAACTCTATATATGTAGTTTATTATCTATATGTAATTTTCTGTTATTAAAGAAAGTCAAATAAAAGATGTTTTATTTATTTAATATCAGAGAAGAAATACAAGAAGATATATATATATACATATATGTATGTGGATATATTACATCCGACTAGATAATTTATACTATATATCTTTATTAATATAACACACGCACAGCTACATGAATGACACTTGGTATTTCTCTTTCATACACATATACGACATGGTCTTATGAAGCCGGCGAGTACATGTTATTGTACATGTTATCCCTGAGTCTATTCAATCCGGTAGTGATATGCTGACTATAAGTCTTGATAGTCTCAATTTTAGGATCTAATTCTTCTATATAATATTTTAACTTTCCTAATAACCCATGTATATTTCCTGCAGTATTCGTAATTATTTGCTGAGCGATAGCATCTTCAGTTGTGTATGATTTATTGAAATGTATTTTCATTCCCTTCCTACGATGGTTTTTTTTTATTATTATTTTT
>NW_023638691.1:5000-12765 GCF_015228065.2 Penaeus monodon
ACAAAACTCCTCTTGTCGTCTGAAGAGTTAGTTTTATTAATATTCTGATTTTGATTGATCTTGTGTACAGCTCCGTCATTTCCTTCTGAAATAGTGACACATGCTTCGGAGTGACTGATGTGCAACAGATTTTCAGAGCTTTATCGAAGGTTAGGTTTGACTTCTTTGCAGATGTTATGTTTTTCATTGCACCAAAAACACAAGTTGATCAGAGAGTTTTTTCTTTTTGTTATCATAATTCCCTTTTTTTAAATAATTTTAAAATTAGTGATGTAAATTCAGGAGGTTGGGGGTTCTTGCAAACACGTTCCGACCTTATTCTTGCTTTTGGGTTTTCTTTTTTTGGGGCAAAATATTTACTGTTTTTTTTTTTTATAAGATTTTTAGATGGAGTTACTCCCCTTGTGTGGTTCAGAAATTCGAAATATTATAATTTCTGGGTTTTCATCCCTTCATTCCTTCATTTTTTTTTCTTTATGACCGGAGCTAACATGTAAGTTCCAACTTCCATCACGACAAGCTTGGGGGGAAGAAAGTCTGGTTTTCGAATAAGATTTTTTAATCGGCGCAATTGTAGTCAGAATTTCTCCCTCAAATCCCCCCCCTAACGGAACCCCGCCTTGCCGCGGGGGGGGCTTGGTCCCAATGACTGGTGAGCCAGAAAAATGGTTCGGTGCACCAAGGCCAGAGAGGGTGGTGCACCCCCCCCTGGTTCTTTCCAGTTGGCCGGGGAGAACTCTCCCACGTGTTTTCGCCGTGCGTGGCATCCCGTTTTTCCCGGAGGGGGGTCCTGGGGGTTTGAGCAGCTGCAAGCTGTGCCCTGCAGCGAGCGCACCCCCTCTTTGGTCCTTTTTTCTGGTTACGGGTGGCTTGATCAAGGGTGGTAAAAGTCAATGGGTGTCGAATATGGTAGGGTAAAGCGGGGACACTATTAGTCTTAGCGCATGGTCCCGCGACTGCCTCAGTACTGTAATAGGGGGCCGTATATTTCCTCACACCCCTGTGGTTTTGGGAGATTTAGACCCCCAAAACTATGTTTCCCCCTCTTTGGACTCCAGGTGGGTAGGGGGGGAATAAATAAAAGAATTTCAATTGTATGAGACTACAAATTTCAAAGATCTACTCTCTCCCTGACGCCCTACCAATCCCCCGACCATTCCCTCTGGAATCAATGTTGTTACTTTAAAACCCTTTTCCAGTTTCCCCGGAAGAATGGGAATTGTAAGGGTTTTCCCCGGGGCTCCCAACCGGGTAAGGGGGAAAAGTCCTCCTCAATCCACAAAGAATCTTCCCGGGTAAATAAAAACATTTCATATAGAAAGTACCTATAGTAAAGACCATGATGGTGTATAAAATCAGGGATCTTGATATTTTGAAGTACTCGAAAAATTGTTAAAGTATGTCAACGTGATCCTCCATCCCCCTACACGATTGGTATTGATAGTTGAAGTTTCGTCACCAAATGAGAGTGACCGTCTGCTGCGATAGCGACATTCCTGGGGTTCAATTTTTCATTTTTCTCCTCAAAAAACCCAATCAGTGAAAAGGGAATTGTTTTTTTCCCGGGGCCCCTGATGAGGTATTCTGGGGAAAAACTGATGGGGGAACTAAAAATTTTTTAAATTTTGGGGCATTAAAATTTTTTTAAAAAAAATTTTAGGTTTGGCATCGACACCAGCATTTTAAAACTTTAACAAGTTAGTCCTTCCAAAATCGGTTAGTTAGCATGGTCCCCTCAATGTAAAGCCTATGTCCAAAACCCTTTTGGGGTGCTTCCACTCCCAGGGTTTGGGCATGGACCCAAACTCTTGCTTTTAAAAAAAAAAATGGGCACCAAGAGTATGTGTAAAGTGTGGTAAAACGGTCATAAATGAGAGAAAACTTCCGGTCCAATATGCTGTTACCACTGTAAAAATCTCATGAAGCTTCTTCAAAGCAGTAAAAGGTACAAATTTGAAAAGGAAGTTTGGGTTAATAAGGAGAAGGAAAAAACTTAGTTTTGCAGGGGCAAAGGGTTGCCCGTGTGCTGTTTGCACAGCCGGTAGGCCCTTTGCTTCGTTTCTACCATCCCCCTTTCCCCACTAACCCTTGCCCCCCATGCTTCATAAAATACACACTCTGCTACTTCCTTTAACCTTAGTCCCAAATTGCTGACCTCCCCTCTGGGGATTTGTTCCCCCAGAAAGGGGGTGGGTGATGGGCTATTGGGAACTCCTCCTCCATAGTAAGGTCTTTGGAGCCTCTGGAGGGGGCTCCAATCCTCAACGGTAAAAACAGCTCCAGCTGCCACCACATCCAGGGGGGCCCTCTGCTGCTAGACAGAATCCCCCTAAAGAAAAGGCTCAGGACGCATTTCCCCAGGAAAAGGAACTGAACCATGAAAAAGACCCCAGCTGCCACAACATCCCAGGGGCCTCCGCTGCTAGACAGATGCCCCTGAAAAAAAGGGTCGGTCTTTTTCTTTGCACAGGCAAAGAATCCTGACCTGCCCAAGGGGAAACCGTGAAACTATTTCCACGGTAAAAAAACTTTTAAAAAAAGGTACCCCAGGATAGGGAAAAGGGGACAGCCTAAAGGTGTGGGGCAAACTTGACCACAGGGCTCCCAAAAAACCTAAAAAGAAAAAATAAAAAGAACTGGAGTAACCTAGGGAAACGCAAAATTTCTGCAAAATGGAAGAACTGCAACATCTGATATTCATATAACCCAAATTTGTTATGTCTCAAGAGTTTTATACCAGGGAAAATTGTACCATTTCCTGGAGGTTTCCCAAATTTTCAAGCCCTTTAGAGACTTTTGAAAAGGGCCCTCATGGGGGATATCAGTAAGGTAGTCAAATTTTCCCCTTTCCGGGGCCTCCCCCTCAGAAAACACTGCAGGTGAAGGCTGGAGAATAGGCTTGACAGCCCTTACCTTTTGTCCATCTCCCTTCCTCCCATAATCTAAACATTAATGTTTTGGGAAAATCTATTAGCTTGCCACACCTTTTTCTAACTCGGGGGAGTTTCAGGGTCACATCACCTCGGGGGAGACACTTCGTGCACTTCGAAGAAGGGCCTTGGAGTCCTTGTTCTTAAAGGAGATGCATTTTTTCTGAAAAATGACACTCCCCCATTTCCAAATTCAACGGGGACTTTCTCCAATATAGACCTACAACGGCTCACCTGATTCACATTGAACTTCCTTGGCGGTCTGAAGACTTACGGGGAACAAACCCTTTCCTAAAATTTTTGGGAGATAAAGGGTTTTCCCATAAAGGGAGTGTAGAGATGGCGACTTAAACGCGAGGGGAATCCTTTTGATAAACTGCAGTATTGCAAGGTCGTAATGATTTTCCCGTGTGTTCAAGATGCTGTTAAACACTTCAATCACGAATTCACCTTTAGCGAAGCACCCTTCCCAAAATGCGGGATTACGTCGCCTCCGTACCTGGTGGTCTGATGAAAGCCAACAAGGTCGAGCAAAAAAGCGCTTAAGGGAGTTGAACGACGCCCCAGCATTGTCCTTTATCAATTTTCAAGAAAACCTGAGCCCCAAAACCCGCGTTGCTAAAGGGGGTAGACGGGCGGGTGGAGACGTATGTTCCTCAATTTAAATCTGGGACCCCCCTTTGCATGGGTTTTGGGACCAAGGGGTGTAAGATCGCTGGAAAAAGCAATCCATGTCACAATCTGCTTTTAAGTAGATGGCATAATCATCACAGACAAAAAAAATGTTGCAAAAGAGCTAGCTAAAACCATGCGAGATCTCCTTGGGCATCTTAAATGCTCGATTCTCCATCCCGGAGATGGACTCGCTTTTCGTCTGCCTAAGACTGCCCCAGGAAGTGCGATATTCCATACCAAAAATATCCCTTTTCCCCGAGATCTCCCAGAAGTTTTTGTAGACCTATTCAATGGACCTATAGGGGGGGCCGTGCCTCCACTGGGGTAAGCTATTATCTTCCTGTTTTCCCAAACCCGGCAAAAATGCTTCCCCACCCGAAATTAAAGACCATTTCCTCACCCGCTGCATTGCAAACTATGGAAAAATGGTCAACATCAGGTTTCATGGCTGCTAAAAAAGGGAAAAAGTGTTGCCCTATATCAAAACGGAATTAGAAAATTGAGATCGACCAAAAGTGCATTGTGAGGAGGGAAAATGCTATACAGAAATTCCCTTCACAACCCACGTCACATGATACATCTTTTTGATCTTAAAAAAGGGACGATACTACATGGAACATGGGATACGCATGAAACCCTTTCGCATTGGTTTAAGAGGGGCATTACCTAACCCCTTTATACAATCTTCCTTGCTGACAGGGAAATTTAGGTTGGGTTGGAAACGTTTCTCTAACCTGGAAAAATCACTGAAGGGGGCCCACAAGGGTTCTTAAGTGTGACCCTTTTGCCCCCTTTCTATAAAAAAGACATCGTAAAAGGTTGTTCCAAGTGCGGTCTTTAAACGTATGTGGATGACTTTACACTGTACTGCACAGGGGGGAAACTTTCAGGATGTGCAAGGCACTGCAGACTGCAATAAATCAGGTTTTCATGGGAACATATCATGGGTTCAAAATTTTTTCCAAGGGAAGACCGTGGTTATACATTTCCACAAAAAAGGAAAGTTCCTCCTTCCCATATTTAGGCGAAACCCACTGCAATTTGTCCAAGGTGAAGTACTTTTGTCTAATTTTTTACTCAAAACTTACATGGGGGGGCCCCACATCAAACGTTAAAATTTAAGGTTACAAAAGCAGGTCTTCACCTGGGTTTCCCGTATGCTGAATTGGAAAAAACCCCCTCTTTCATTACACCGGGGCTACATAAAACCCTTTTTTCCAAACGAGATACAAAAGGGTCCAGGGTCTCCTAATCCCGACTGTTTTCAACCCCTTTTTAGGATACCGATCTATGGGAGGAAAAATGAGGGAAACTTGTGGAAGATCTTAAATTTAAAATCTCCCAAAGGTTTTGGCTGTTGAATTCCCCCCAAATTCCCCCCCAAAAACTAAACAGTCGAGCTGGATTTTCTCAGAATGGGAAAGGGGGAGATCTGAAGCAAAGTCAGAAAGAGATTTCTTCACAATTTCTAAGTACCAAGGGTCAGACAATAATAAGATGGGTTTAAAATCTGAAAATGGGGGTGGGCTTTGCAGCAGGAGCAGAAAGGGAAAACTGCTCTGGGAGTCTTTTTAGAAGCCTCGATCTTCACGAGAGTTAATGCCATCCCTTTCGCAGTTAAAAGACTAGAGATCTTCGAACCATTTTGTTGTAATATTTGTGGGCTCCGTGTCCCCAAGCAATCAAGATTTTTAAAATCATCAATCCCGTAGGGGGGGAGGGTTTAATTTTCTTGGGATTGATGTCAACACGTAAAAAAATAAATCTAGTTGGTGCCCCACAGTTTGGGATCAGGGAAAGAGCGATTGATGAAAGGGCCCAAAGGCAGCTGCGCTCAGCCTTTTATCTGTTTTCCTCTCCCACACACCGACCGAAAACCCGCATAGGGTTGTCTTCGTGAAGATGGGGGGAACAAAGGAGGCTACCCCTGGAAACAAACTGCGAGAGATTAAGATTTATCTTGGCGTTGGGTGACCAGCCCATCCAACCGAAAAAATAAAGTTTATTAAGGAGACTAAAAATCGGGACCGGCGACTCATGGACCGATGATGGCTAAAATCAAGCACTTTGGGGGATGCCCCGAGCCATTAAAGGTCGCACATGTCTGGAAAGAGTGCAACATTCTCAGACCAAAAACGTTGTACTTGTCTCCCCCATATACACGAAATGTATTGGGGAGGGTTTGCATAGAAGGGCTTATTATTTCCTTAGGGGGGCTAAAATTTTCAAAAAAATTTAATTAGATAAATTTATGCAATAAAATTTTTGCTTTAAACATAATATTTTTTCTTTTATTTTTAAAAATTTATTGTTTTTTTTGTAAGATATTTTTTGATAGATTTTTTTAAAATTTAAAAAATTCTAATATTTCTATCTAACAAAAGGGGTTTTGCTGCTAAAGACCCATGTTGACGCGGGGGAATAATTTTTAAAAAATCAAATCAAACCCTCAAACTTCTTGTACGGCTACCCCCCCTTTTTTGTTCGGACTTTACTTTTCTTCGTAGCACGAAACTTGCTTTAAGCCTTTTTGGGCCTACCCCCATGTTTTTTTTATTTTTTAGCGTGGGTCCCAAAAGGGGGTTAAAGCAAGACAATATTCGTGCTCATGTTTTGGAACGGTTTCATTACAGATCAAAATTTATCAAAATTTGGATCTATTTTAAAAATATGTAAAGGGTATCTGTGTACTGAAAATTGGAAATATGTTGATTAACTTCAATTATTCCATGATGTAATAAAAAAAGGAATTTATTAATATTTTCATTTTTTTTGGGGAATAAATGTTGCAATGTTGCTGCAGCGTTACATTTTAAAAACCCTTATACATGAATCAAGGGGTAATGAGCGATGAAGGTGAGATATCCGGGCCACGCAGCCTCGATGTTTGGACGTCACAGGCTCTGACGCGCACTGCATGATGCATCGCTCTTGGCATCTGAATCATGCACAGCCGCGAGAAGATTTGGGAAGGGATGACTAAACGCCGCGACATCAGGAATGGGTGCTGCTATGACCCCAATAGCGAGAAGAGAGAGAGAGAGAAAGAGAAAGGGAAAGAGAAAGAGGGGGAGCGGAGAGGGAATGAAGAGGGGGGGGAGGGGGAAGGAAGGAAGGAAAAAAAAGAGAGATACGTATGCAAAAGGGAGGAAATCGTATTGTCTACCCGACAGAACTTTTCGTGCTCACAAACGAAAGACGGAGCCTATGGCATCGGATTTGTCATGGCAACGGCAACAAACATAGTGAAAAATTGAGCAATTTCCCCTCGCTAACACCTTCACACTGCAAAAGAAATGGTCGGGCATAGGGGAAAAGGGAAAAAGGAGAGGAAGACGAAAATAGATAAAGGGCAGTAGGTGCCACCCAAACCTACCATACAAATGACACGTTTTTAATAATGAGAAATGGGATATATAAAACAGTGGAATGCCGATAGTAATAATAATCATTCTTTTAAAACATTCAGAAAAATAAAGTATCAAATAATTGAATTTATAATCTTTATTTATTATTTATAAAGGTTTCGCAAAATATTCAAGAGAAACTCTACCTTGGGTACCCAGTCTATTCACTCATTTAAAAAGAAAGGAAGCGAGAGGGAAAAAAGGGAAGAGGTCGGAGGAGAAAAGAACAAGAGGAAGAGAAAACTCTTGTGGATAGATAGAATTTCCTTATAAATTGCTCGATATCGCAGATTTTTTCCTCTCTCTTTTTGGGCTTACTGCAAATGCACGTTAGATTTCAAGGGAGGGATATATTTGGATATATTTACATAAGAGGATTTTTTTTCCTTTTAAGGAAAGATACTTAACCCTTGGATAGAGAGAAACGGGCAGAGTGAGACAGCGGGAAAGAGAGAGAAGGGAGAATGTGAGAGGCACACGCTGTTTCAAAGAAAATAGTTCAGCAACTGTCCTCGGCAATGTAAATCTATTTTTGGATATTGTAAACAGAGATCATCCCGATTTGAAAACTCCGTTCCGTTTTTGTATTTAAAAATCTCTGATATTATTTCTCCTTTAAGATGCTAACAGTGAAGATAAGATCCAAATACCACAAAATAACTAGAAGATGACTCTACCGGATGCTGAATGCACACCAAACATGCACATGCAAATGTACATAAAAGACTCACTCCTCCCTGCATTCCGTATTTA
>NW_023638692.1:0-7500 GCF_015228065.2 Penaeus monodon
ACAGGCTTTATGTTTTTGGCTGATATTCCTTTTTCTTCAAATCTATAAGCTAATTTGGCTAACAATAATAACATTTGTTATTTGTGTCATTTTAAGCATTTGTAAGTTATCTGAGCAACACCCTGTGCTGCTGGTCAAATGGCAGGATGGGCCGACATGGAAAGGGTTGTGCCTTCTAGCCAGGTTTATGTTGATTCCACTCATTACTACTGAAATAATGCAAAGGCCCTCCAAAATACCTGAGTCTAATTTTCCTCCAAGAGCTTTTGCACTCATGGTGACAATTTTTTATGGTGGCATATTCTTGTCACTTGGCCTTCAGCCAATATGTCATGACATGATTGTCATGTCACCTAGATCCAATGGGTTAATGTATTCAGTGCCTGGAAAGTTTGTTCGAAAGAATAGTGAGTATGGTTAGCTGAGAAACCCCAACTGGGGCTGAGGAGCCGGGAGCCTAGGAGCTTTTTTTTTTTTTTTTTTTTTTTTCCAGGTTTTGGTATATGTGCAAGTAACATTCAGAGTGGAATTCAAGACTCACAAATCTAACATGATAGAGTTATCATAGATCAAGTCAGTTTCTCAGGCCTTTGTAGAGACTGCATAAATAGTTTTCTGTATCTTATGTCCTGAAATGTGTTATTAAGTCAAATTGTGATGACTTGATCCCTCTGCACTTTGCTTCATGATTTTCTACAAATACCAAGAGTTTTTGCATGATGACTTACAATATTTAGATTTTCAAGCCAGTTACTTACACTTTGCTGTTTTCTAGCACACATGTAATATCAAAATAAGTGTATTGGAAATTATGGAAAGAGGTTTTCTAAATAGTATTGATTTTCTGTTGGGTTTTCTACATTTTTGGGAACATTTCACTGTCAGTAAATATAGCTGATATCAGGCAGTGACAGAACTTCTGATAGCACCATTAGATTATTCCCCTCTCCCCCTCTTATTCTTTTTGGGCAGTGAAAGGGGGGAGGGCATCAAGTGCATCTAGAATTCACCCCCAAGTTTTCCCAAGCTGAACAAATGGGATGCTGTTTATGTTGCAATGTCTTCAGATATTTTCCATCTACTTATAGAAGGATGACTGAGCAAGATGGTGCGATTTTCACTGGTCCCTCTCTTTTGGGGGGGCTCATCCTCTGAGAGGGCAAAGCCTGCTGCCGTGCCCTCCCAAAAGCCCCTTGGAACATGGCTCTCATTTGCCTGCGAAGTTTTCTCTTCCCCGACAGGTTATCAACACTATTTGGTCTTGAGCCAGAGGAAAGGGTGCCCCTTGTAAAGCCATCTTATACAAATTTATCGCATCTTATAAACCTCAGCTGCCATCTTTAAATTTCCATCTGTTTTGGTTATAAATCACATTTGTATAAAATTCCACAATCAAAGATAATAATTAAGATAGTCAAGTTTTGATGTTGATAAAATAATGAAACAAGCATCAGACAAAGGTTTAAAAGTATAAGCTTTGCTAAAACCTTAAACTCAGGACTCTCTCCTCCTGTTTACAAGATACTGAAAAAGGAAATTGATTTAGTGTTTTTTGGCCTTTGTTGTATACAAGTAGACATCTTTGTTGTCCTTAGTGTCTTGCTCTATGTCCCATCTGTTTTCCACTTTTTGCTAGAATTTTCTACAGATTTGTGAAGTAAATCATAAAACAGTTTACTAGAGAAACTCAGATCATAATGATCATAGATGATATTTAGGTGATAGGCAAGCTCTTCCTTTATGGTGTATTTCTTTTAGATGTTTCAATTTCTTTCCTTCACCAATATCCTCATTGTCTATTGATCTGAACACAAATTGTGAAAATACTTTGGCTTGTATACATGCAGTGCATGTGAAAATGGATCCGGTATCATTGACTCCTATATGTGCGGATACGTTTTCTTCTTGGGAAATAATCTGCAAGGGGAAAGAAGCATTTTCAATATGGAATAAAGCTATATTAATGAGGTTCATACAGAGGTACAAAAGGTAATGATGTGAATTTTGTAAAACTCTAATTGTGTGTCCTGAGTTATTTGACGATTTGAAGATTCATGATGGTGTACTGGACAACCTTCCACTTCCTAGGCTGAAGGAGTTAACCTGAAGAGACAAGGGGCTTTCTCATCTAGGCAAGAGCATCATCACTTGTGAGTATGGTAGTTTTGGTGTTTTGGTGAGGCATAGCAAACATCTGTCCAGGCTACTTCTGTTGGGCTATGTCAAAGAGCTCTTAGGAGGGTGATTACTAGTGAGTGTTTAAAGGAGCTTTTTTCTTGCCTTTGCTTTGTGTGGTTTTTGAATTACTTCCGAACTTCATCTCTGTCTGTAGTTGTGTGCAGAGAAGGAAATAATAGGAAGGAATGGGGGAAAGTGACAGAGCATAGGAAATAAGAAATGGCGCAGGCATAGAAAGTAAGAAGAGGCACAGGAATATAATATAAAGGATAACAAGAAAATATAAATAACAGCAGGAAATACACAGTGTATACCTCTAAATCAGCTGATGAAGAAATACATGACACTGAATTTGAAGGAATCGAGGAGGAGGAATTCCTTGTGTGCTGTCCTTTTGGGGTCTAGGATTTTTGTTTAGTTCTTTGTTATACACGGCCTGGTTTACTAGTCTGTGTTATTTCTCTTGTAGAATTATTGCCTCAGCTTATCTGGCTTACAGATGCATGGAATTTTGTTGACTTAGAGCTTTAAATTAGAAAATGGTAAAGCCAATTCAAAGCAAAACTCAATTTTCTCCTGGTCTCAATAAAAAAAAATATTTTTTTTAAGATGAAACAAAACTAAGGAGCAATCTGCATGCATCTCCATAGCAGATTGAAGTCTAAGGAACTGTACCTTCATTCATCCTTATATGCAGCTGAATGTTCTTGCTTCTGTTCCCTTATATCTATCACATTTGAGCGTGGGAGATACCTTGTCCTGTAAGCTTTCATGCAAGTTCTATCTTTCCTCCAGGACTTTTTTTAAAGTTGTTGATTGTTTTGGTAAAGAAAGTAGATCCATCACCGGCACTAAGAAGGAAATAAATCACAGAAACTAAACACTAAATATGATGTGAAATGTTGAATGAAAATTTTGCATTTAAATGCCATATAGTGCCCAGTGTAAACTTTTATATTTCATATAAAAGCACACATTTGAGTAGACATACCCCTTAAAGAGTATTATATACATGATTATAGATTGGTCCTTTGTATACATTACTGATATTATATACATTATTAACTTGTGTAATTTCCATTTTCTTCCTATTCTTCTTTTACCATTTGTAGGAACCACCACCCCCTGCTACCACAGGTCCAGGTACCAATGATGTGTTTTCTCACTTCTAGGCCAAATGACGTACGACAGCGGAAGCGACGGGAACGCATTGAAGCCACTGCAGCCAAAGGGCAAGACATGGTAGACAAGCAGAGAGCCAACGAACAGTGGCAAGAGAAAAAGAGGTTAATAATGAGGCCCATTTCCCTATGTGTAGCCTTTGTTATGCTTGGTTTGGGCGGAGGCGCTCTTTTCTATCGATACTTTCATGCATAGAGGAATCTAGGAGTATGCATACGGGTACTCAAACAACACCATTGGCTGATATTAGTATTATTATTTATTATTATCTTTTTTTTCTCTCACTTTTTTTTTTTTTTTTCTTTATTCTTTTTGTGGATTCACAGTTGCCTAAGAAATGAATGCATTTGAAAAAAAAAACTTATCTTTTCTTTTTATAAATCTATTACTGTTTAACAATTATTTTGTTTGTTGGAATTACATTGAAAAATAGTTGATATTCCCTCTGAGAAGAAATAATAATATTTTCCCATAACTTGTTTTTTATTTAATATTATAGAAAAGTTTGGAGAAAGTAGAATGAATGAAGAAATCATGGCGCTTTAGTGCCAGATTTTTTTTTAGTATTTTCAAGCACAGATTTGAATTTTATTTTTACCTTTTTTCTCAAAAATAAAATCACACATGGTGCACTTCTGTACATCACATGGTTAGAATGTTAGAGGAAAATAATAGCAGTATTATCCTCTGTGCTTCAGACTTTTTCTTCTCAAAACTTTGAGTTTAATAATGAATTGATCATTTATTTCATTTTTGGCTTATGTATGTTTTTTTAAATTTTATTATAATTTCATTTGTAATATATTTATATAAATATTCAACTACTTAGCAAAAGCAATACAGTATTTTGATGATATATAAGGCTACTACAGGACTGGAGATTTTACACAGTTGTATTATATGATCATTTATTATTAGGTTATCTCATTTTTTTACTTGGTTAGAGGAGTGCGTGAGTATGTGTGTGTGGTGTGCGTGCGTGTTCGTGCGCGTGTGCGTGCATGCATACGTATGTGTCTTCTTGCCTAGATCTTACCTAGTTGTTTCAATACAGGAGAAGAGCTAAGCTCAGATGTTCCCGTCTGCTATATTTCAATCATCATATAACTTTTTAAACTGAGGCACATTTTTGGCAGTTTTGGTGTGTTTGTGTGCGCCTGTGTGCGTGCATGTGACTGTTTGTGTATGTGTATGTGAGTGCCGATGAATGTAAGTGTGTAAGCTCATGTTTATAATTCTGTGGATGAATGCCTGTATATGAAGTAGGAAAAAGTATTGGCTGTGCCAAAACCATTACTTTACTAAAATTTTGGTCACCCAATTTTGTTTTGTCATTATTAATGAAGAAGAATTTCCACTGTAAATGAAAAGGCACTTCTTTCTTTTATTCTTTTTGTTGTCTTCTGAGGTCAGGATGTGTAGACATTATATTTGATGTGCCAGAGCCATGCATAGTGACAGTCAAAAGCAGCTTACCTTTGCAAGTTTTGTTTTGTTTAGTGTTGTGATTCAAAGCTTGATGAATCCAGTGTATGAGTGAATATCTGTCACAGAACAAAACCATAGTATTGGACATTCAAACACCAGTTTTGACACTATATATAAAAATGTACACACACAATGTTATGTACTGAATTGGATGAAGCTAGATCATTATTGTCTAAATGTAATTTAATTTTTTCATCAAAGCTTGGTATTCTGGATACATCTGCCTGTTACATCACCAACACTGTTATTACATGACTTGGTGCCTCGTGCATATTAGCCATTTAGTTCTTGATGCAATGATAGTATTCACCAAATATCTCATGTTTAGATGTCAGTTGAGCGTAGTTCTACAGCTAAGACATGCATTTCCACTTTTTTAATCATGAGAGAAATAGAATGACATTGACAGCAACTGGGCAGGAGGGAGCATTGTACTAATCATTATGTTTTGTTAAAATTTTACCGAAAGATGAACGTTATTTGGATAATCATTATTTTTCTCATTCTGATTGATTTTCCCATCTTTTGACTGCAGTGCAGACATTAGGGAGATTAACATTCTGTTTTTTTTTTTTTTATGGTTATTTTATAGTATGTGCAAATTATAGTTATGGAAAATCTCAATTTTCTGCTCAGGTTGGCAAAAATGTTATTAGTGTCACTTGTTTTAGAAAGCTTCATTACTGTAAGTTTTGTGCATGAACATGTGCGAGCATGTTTAAATGTACATTTCCACATTTTGATGCATGTGTAGACATGATTATGCACTTACAAGATTGTGTATAGCTGTGGGTTTGTGTCTGTGCATGTAGGTCTTATTCTATTCTTATTTTCCAACTTAGCATCTCACAGGTAATCTTGACCAATGCTATGTTAGCTAAGCAAATAACAATTAGAATTTAGGTGTAATGAATATTTATGGTACAGTCAGAAGGGAACTTTTAAAGATTAGAAGTATTGCTTGAAATAAACTGTTATAAAAAGTCGCAAGTTACTATGATGATATTGAGAGAGTGAGAATGAGTGAGAGAGTGGGTGGGTGTGACTGTTCTGTAATTGTGTGTGTGTTAGTCTCTGTAAAAGCTGGTTATTATTTATAAGGTTTTTCATTAGTTTGTGTTCAATACATAATCAGTGGATGCTCTGTGTTATGGTACTATCTTCTGTGACTTTTTATTATATGTTTTTCCTTCCATTTTTGTTTTTTCCCTTTTTTATGTGTGCTTCAGATATTCATCAGTTAGGAGTAAGATATGTTCTGGAAAATTTGTTGGGATATCATATGGAGATAAATTGTGTGTTAGTCATTAAATCATAAAGTTCAGTCATATCTGGAGAGCCCAAGTTTTGGGAGTTGCTTTTGTATGAATAACAGAAGAAGTGTATGTGGATTCTGAACTAGAGAATCAAACCTCAGTTGCTGGATTTTGAATACAGTGACAGTTTCTAAGATTGCAATATACCTATATCATGCTACAGATTCCATTTTTTATCATTACATTTGCACTTTGGTTAATGTTGGCAAAGGTTGCCATGTGTTTTTTCATTTGATGTTTTCTGTGCTCTGCTGCTAGTTCATGTGTTGTATTACTTCTGTTGCTTATAAGGAGGATTATAATCTCTTGAATTGGTTTTGTCAAAAGATATGTATATGAGCCATACTAATCAGGTACTGCAGAAGGTAGGGAGTTTTTTGCATCTTATGAATTTGTATAAACTTGTACAGTTGTAACATCTTTTTAGAGAGTTTTTCAAAAAATAACAAAACTCCAAATAACATTTATATGAATATATACATATTTCTATAGTATGTGGAAGCCAAATCTCAGGCTTTCAGGAGGCAGGGAAAATAGCATAACCTGTTCTGGCTGATACTTTGAGTCTGGGAGCTGGCATAAGAGTTAAACTACCTGCTTCAGGTAAGCAGGGGGAGACCTTTTAGCATCTTACCTGACTGGTGCATCAAAGGAGAAAGCACTTTCTGTAACTAGTGTACCGGACAGTCAAGACTTGCAAGATAGTGTCTGGAAGAAAAGGAGGATAACACAACCTGCTTGGTTTAGGGAGTGCATTCAAGACCTCGAGCTTCAGGGAAGCTTTGCAGTAGTGAAGGCCAGGCCCATTGAATATTAAACTTTTGCATATGCATGTGTGCATGTTAATATGTGGGGTATGCATGTGTGAATCTGTATGAGAGAGGAAGAGAGAGGTGAGCTAGGTATAAGGTTGATGCACCACTAGCTTAGTGATTTTATTTCTCTTTTGACAGTAGTCAAATGCTACACACTGTGGTAGTAACAGATCTTGCTGAAGGCCACTGATGTAGGTACCATGAAATAGGCAACTACTCCTTTGAGCCTAAACACCATGAAATGATGAACTCAAATTGTTTAAGTTAGGGTTTGTTTATGTCCTTGTTTGTTTGACCATGTATTGGAATGAAATTGTGCTATATCTAAAGATAAAAAATGTACACCTCTGTATGTATGTGTGTGTGTGTGTGCCTGTGCGCGTGCGCTTATATGTGCATACTCTTACACATTGTGCATAAACATGCGTGCATGTACACATACAAATGCACATATATGCACACAGAGGGATGAATATGTACACACACACACACACACACACACCCCTCACTCTCTCTCTCTC